>NC_080670.1:18225496-18250496 GCF_030247195.1 Topomyia yanbarensis | reverse complement strand
AAATTTCAAATTTTACAAAATTTCACAAAATTTTACAAAGTTTCACAAAAATGGCAAAATTTAACAAAATCCATGAAATTGCAAAATTTTACGAAATATGCGAAATTTTACGAAATATACTACATTTTCTGAATATTTGCAAAATTTACAAAATTTTTACACAAAATTTGCAAAATTTCATGAACTGTTTAAAATTTTACATGGTTTGGAAAATTTGATCAAATTGGAAAAAATTGACAAAAGTTGACAAAATTTGAAAAAAAAGTTGACAAAAATTCAATAAAATTATAATATTACAAAATTCACAAAATTAACAAAATTTCACGAAATTTCCAAAAAAATCATTAACATTTCAGGAAATTTCCAAAATTTCAAACATTTACAAAATGTCACGAAATTTACAAAATTTCAAAAAAATGTACAAATATTACAAAATAAGCAATATTGGACAAACTTTGACAAAATTAAAATTCACAGTTTGCAAAAAATTCTCGAAATTCACAAAATTGTACGAGATTGGGTATGATTCGCAAAATCTTAGAAAATCGCAAATTTTTTCCAAAGTTCACAAAATTGCACGAAATTTGCAACATTCTTAGCATTTGAATGTTTCTCAGAAAGTACAGAAAATTAAGGGTTTTCTCTTGCATATATCTCTATTATCCTTCTATCAATTTTTATAAAATGTACGTGAACGTGGAAAATTCTTAAGAACAAAACTGAAATCTATTTTTTGACAATAAGGTATTACTGCCTAGTTTTGGGTGTACCCACCCATCGTTTATCTACTGTTCTCTTGCTTTTTGTGCAACTAGAGTCCTTGCAAAAGTGACACAATAATGGTAGGAAAATTGAGCGTTTTTTTCCATTAGCGATTCGCATCGAGTTTGTATTCGTTTGTTTTGCGCAAACAACGACACGACAGGTTAAAGGCGAGTGATTCAAAACGTATCCAAAATTTATTATGGATAAATTAATGTATTTTCAATTAATTTTTTTGCATACAACCTTCTCTTGCCAAACAAATTATTATTCATTGTACGTTATTGTTCTGCATTGTACCATCAATTTCGGATACATATTCATTTTTGTTGGCAGTTTATTAGTACATAAATTGAATTAAAATCCCCCCAAATTACTCGGCCTTCGCCAGCCAGTACGACGAGAAAGCAAATTAAGATAATTTAATATAAAAACATATCTCTGCCTCTTCCACTTGCCAAAAACCGCCGGAGATCAGACTATTAAAGTGAACTGACTGTATATTAATAGAGTTTTTTTCCTGTTCGTTTATTGTGGCTCTTTCAGCCTAGCAAAGGACGTTTTTACGATCGTTTCTGCTATTGTTCGGATGAAAAGCTCACGCACAACTTACGCCCCGTACTGTTGGGGACGGGTCGAACATGCTAAAATAAGATTTATGAACTACAATTTGTAAGCATTTGCGATTGATACCAGTCCTCTTGACTCGTGCTGCTTTGCTGGTCCAATGGAAGAGGAGAAAGGCTTCTTCTGTGACCCCGTTAGAATCTTCCTATATTCCATTGTGCTGACCAAGGCCAGCGGTAGCGCAGTAGCAAGGGTGAAACAACTGGCTCACGTAATAAATGAAATGGAACAAAATTGAATGTGCTGACCGTAAAAAGATTGAACAGTTTTCAGCTCTTGATGGAATGGCGGGCGGGTGGATCATGTTCCGATACTAGTTCCAAATTGGCTCTCCCCCCCCCCTTATCACTGGAGGGATGGGCTTATGATTGATGTGCGCTTACTGCGAATGGATGGGATGTCAGTCAGCTTGGTAATTGAACACATATGGATTGATGGGCAAATGAGCAACCTTGGCAGGTATTTGCTTTTCATCAATTTCATAAATAGCGGTGTGATATTATGTGTACACATCAGATGATTCGAAAAATAATTGCTTCCGACACAGTTAATTTCAGCAAGCAAACGTCCTCGAAAGCTCAAATTTGATTATACTATTTATGTTCAAATTTGGTTTGACTAAAGCCAATCAACGGTTTTAGTTTTAAATCGTTTTATTAGTTTCAATAATATTTGAAACGAATTATATCGATTACAATTTATGGCTCATATATTTGGCATCAATGTTTTGATTAGTTATAAATACGTACAGTTCAAACAATAGCACGATAGAAGATTCCAAAACGGTTCATCCAACGGTTCGGCCCGAAGTCCCTCTTCAAATGGGTTCTTGAAACCACAATTTCATCCTTTTACGTGTGCCGGTGGGCTATTATCCTGCTTCTTTCCGGCAAACCGATTCCGCTAGCCAACAACGATACAGATAATGGCAGCATGCCTCAAAATAATCTGAATAGCTTCCAACACTTGAAAACAACGTCCCATGAAGACCATCGTTACCGACAGATCCGGGAAAATTAGTGATGCTTTTACATTTTCAACCAGCCAGCCCGAGCTGCAGCACCTGCTCCGCTCGTCAAACGTTGACCCGTTCGATGTAGCAGCGTTGCGATAGGGTGTTTCAAGTTAATTGCAAATACTGTAGGAGCAATTATAATACAAGGCTTATCTGTAGACATAAATTATAACACGAATGGACGAATCGTATCTTAAAAAACTGAATCCCGATATTATTTTAACCATTTGACGAAGAACTACAAATTGAATATTTAAGTTTTCAAGAAATGGCAAGGAAATATGCTTTATGGTTCAACGAAGCTAATTTCTATATTAACTTTGCTAATTATTTCAAGTAAGTTTTATAAACACACTTTTGTTTTGGTAATTTCACCTAATTTGTTACTATTTGAAGGCAGAAAACTTCTACAGTTGCTGCTACGAATAGTAGATGTGGATTATGAAATTCTGTTCTGCAGTGGAATTCGCTGGTCGAACACGTGTCAGCAACAATCGATAGTTATGCTAAAATGTTGCACCGCCCTAACCCTTGTTTCTAAGCATGTACCAAAGAGTCACCACACGACGACGACGATGTGTGTTTAAGGCAGAAACCGGGCGGCGCGCATCCCTTTTACGAAACCGGAAGCAGCTTCCAATGGTACACCACACTCGAATGCACGCGGTTTGAGAATCGTTCTGAGATGGAAATATACGTAGATGGCATGTCGCAGTTAGCGGAATGGCAGCTCAGCATCGGCATCGTTCCGTACACAAGAACACAAACACACATCATACATAAAAGTGATGAAGAGAGTGCAGGGAGCGTAATGATAAATGGTGAAAAGTAGATGGAAGCAATGAATTTTTAAAGAAGTTTTGAACAGAGTCAACACTTGCTCCCGGAAAATGAATTGTGAATGCATTCTCATCTACCGACTGACTCTGGGTCACAAGCAACTGACACTTGTGCCTGAGATGAGACATTGGTCCACGTCGTGGGGGTGAGCTAGTCTCCGGGTTGTTGTAGAACCGGAAAACGGATGGCAATCTGTCATAATGCTAGTCTCCTAATGGCTACCAATTAGAACATACACTGGATGGGAGCATAGAACATTGGCACCGAATGCAGACACCGTAACCCAAATAACCGGAACATCTAGTGTCACTAGGGGTTGTAGAAGATAATGCTGTTTGTAATTGCTTTCCGTTTGGCAAGAAAGAATGTGTGTATTGGGCATTTGGAGAACTCTCCGAAGAGCCAGATTTTCAAACGTTCTGAATAATACACCGTTTTCGAATTGTTTGTGACTATCTAAGAATGGCGGTAAGTTTTGGACTGGGTTCTTCGCACACTCTTACGATGATGTATATCTGCCGGAGCCTACATTCCTTCCATTCATCGAAATCAAGGACTAGATTTGAGTGAGTTGGCTCCGTTTTTGATAAAAAACAAGCATAGGAAAGAAAAGTTTAATGGATTCTGGCGAATGTTATGCTCTCTTAGTGTTCGAGCAGATTGTAGATTTTGTATAACCTACACCTACCCTTCACTACACTGAAATCAGAAGTTGTTCCAAAACAGCAATTATTTTTGTTCAATAACAATCAACAAACTTTTGTTAAGTTCACTTGGCCAAGATCCATGTCATTCGTTAAGGACAAAATGAGAGCTGCGGCTTCTAGCGAATGTTCATCCAACTGAAGTTAGCAACCGTGCAGCTGACTTAGTTCAAAACTAAGCTAAGCTACTAATGAAATTCACAAAATTGTACGAGATTGGGTATGATTCGCAAAATCTTAAAAAATCGCAAATTTTTTCCAAAGTTCACAAAATTGCACGAAATTTGCAACATTCTTAGCATTTGAATGTTTCCCAGAAAGTACAGAAAATTAAGGGTTTTCTCTTGCATATATCTCTATTATCCTTCAATTAATTTTTATAAAATGTACGTGAACGTGGAAAATTCTGTTCTTAAGAACAGAACAGAAATCTATTTTTTGACAACAAGGTATTACTGCCTAGTTTTGGGTGTAACCACCCATCGTTTATCTACTGTTCTCTTGCTTTTTGTGCAACGAGAGTCCTTGCAAAAGTGACACAAAAATGGTAGGAAAATTGAGCGTTTTTTTCCATTAGCGATTCGCATCGAGTTTAAACTAAGCTAAGCTACTAACTTTTGCATCAGATCTAGATCAGTTCTTCTTTTGATAGAAGCGTTCTAAAAAAATACTTTCTTCAGCAAAATTGTTTGAAATTGATGGCACTGTATAGTAAAATATGACAAATACCTTTGAAAATGAATCTTGGTGATTTTAACATTCATAAATCACTTAGAAAAAATATTTTTTCCGATATCATGAACAAATATAGGGGAGCCCGGGGTTATTCGGACCTACGTGCCGGAGCAAATCGCTAACTATAAACTATAGTTACTATGTTTATAGTTAGGCGGAGACATTGAGCGGAGCCAATTGAACATGTCAAATGCCGGAGCCAATCGAGCATTACGTCACCTAACATGTTCTCTTTGGATGTATATGGAAAAAATATTGGGATTATTTTGCTCTTTTCTTGTGTTATCGAATATACAGAAACGAAAAGAACAAGATATTTTTCGGTAACACCAAGAGATATTCGTACAAGTATGAAATCATATTATCATATCTTCGAATTGGTTTTTCGTATTCGTACCTGTAAAGTTCTTACTCACGGCGACAATGAAATCATTGCGCTAGAGCTTGCACATTTGCTTGGGATACTAGTGTTATTTTTTCTGAAATAAAAGCTGCCAGTTTTCCGGCTTTTGTGTCCGCCTAAATCTGAATATAGTAACTGTATTTTAGGTGGGTACATGTGAAAAAAATTATCGGTCAAAGGTCTTAATTGTTAGTTTGAAATCTAAGCTACATTTTGGGGCCATAAAAGTTCATTTGCACCCTCCATGGCAGCGCTAGGCGACGCACAATGATCACCTTCCATACAAAAGTCCGACAAGACCTCAAAAGTGGTCCGAATTTGATAAAAACTTCATATTGCGATAATTTTGTGGCACTGGATTCATATTTGTTGTTAATTTTTTATTTTCTTTTCTGCCTCAAAATATGGGCACTTAGGGTGGTTCAAAAATTCAACATTTACGAGTATTAAGTGCACTACAATTCATTTAACAAATTTGGCGCAATAATTTTTTGGTGGTGTACACATTTTTTTCAATTGTTGATAATACTGAGAGACATTTATAAATTATATTACAAACAGACGATAAATTATCAGTGTTAACAGCGACATGCGACCTCTAGTAGTTATAATCTCTTTTCTATTATGGTACGTAAAAAGCTGTATAATTCTAGGAAGAAAATCCAGTTTTTGAAGGTGTGATAGAGCTTCACAGTACTTGAATCTTTAATAAATTATAAATGCGATTTATGTCGATTAATTAGGCTCGTAAAGTTAGAAGATATATTATTCACGATCTCAGAAGCTTGGTCACGAACACGATGACCGAGGTTGGTTAATTTCATAATTTTTTTTCATGAATTTAAGATAGATTTTTTGTGCTCTCCTCTGCTGCCTTTTCTACTTCATGGCTAGCGTGTTTGAAATCGGCTAATTCACACGAAACCAGCGCAGGAAGGTTTCAATTTTCTTTTAGTAACAAATCTTTTCTTTAAGGAGTTACAATGTAAGAGGACGGCATCGGCTGCGAAGAAAAAAAACGGACAAACGAACCACATTCAGTCAAAAGTACACAGGAAGTTATGCATATTTCGTCAAGTTTCCAAAGAAAGCAACCATCTTCGAGTCAGAAGAGTCGACCAGAAACGTTCTCTTCGGCGGGATTGGCCGATGCAGCCGCAATTCAATTCCTTATTTGGTGGAGGATTTGCAAAGCCCTTTTTTTCATCGCCCAGTGAGTGCATTCAGGAAGCGTTGGCTCCTACCCATCACAATGGAACTGGTGCTGGTTTATGGTTATGCTGCAATATCAACTGTTCAGTCCAAGTGTTTGGTTACGTAGCTATACGGCACGGAACGCAACCAGCAAAGGGAAAACGAGTTTCCCATTCCGGCCAAGTCTCGCCAGCTACAGCCAGTGCAACGAAGGATCTCCTCGCTGCCTTACTTACACTCACCTTACAATGGATCGCAATCAAAGAACGCTTCCACTTCATGCTCTTGCGAATAACAATTTTTGCTTGCTTATGATTTCTTTTGCAATCTCATCTCGGCACTACTTCGCACCGTTTCGTTTTTTTTTTGCAATGAGTTTTCTAAGATTTTTTTTTTCGTGATACTCGTTCTACATGGCACTTGCAGTGATTTCTCGACTCACGTGTTCCGATTGAAGCGAAGTGCAGAATCAGTAATGCACACAAAGTCCTACAATTCAGTTCTCGATATGTACAGCAACGATGTTACCGTGAACTTGATGCATTTGCCTTTGGCTCTCCGGTTGGCGACACATTTTCCGCGTGTTGGGTGCAGAAATGTCAATATCATGAATAAGCGAAAAATTATGTTGGTAAATTTTCATAGAAGTTTTGAGAACCCAATCTATGCGAGGAACATTGTCGATTTTCAATGATTATTATCTGAAACCGTTTTAAGCGGTTATACGATGCGAACCGTTGCGCCTAAATAATACTAAATGTGAGCATCTTGGATGGGTATCTCTGATTTCTATAGGTTTGTGACACATTTTGATCAGTTTTCAGACGCTAGATAGTTACTGTGCCCTATTCATTTTCTTTACAGTATGCCAAACAAAACGAAACCATGACAAAAGAACACGATCACTCATTTTTTCTGCTCGCTGTTCTCGGAGCTGTCACAGGAACGAAAGCCAAACCATGACCAAATTCAGCCGATGCTGTCAATCTGTCCGTGCATATTGTCATTTTTTGGACAAAAAGGGAATTCACTCTCCTCCGTCTCTACACCGTCATCAGCTTCGCTGATTCGTTGATACAACGTACAACAAACATTAATAAATTGATTTCGTGAGAAAAAAAGAGATACACGCAATCTAATTGTGGTTACTTCTCGGGGCCTCGAAGGATCGAAAACCACCGCTATTTGCTCGAAGCGGGCGAGCCGAAATGAGAAAAAAAACTATTGCGGTAAAAGCGTTCTTCGCAGTTCGGAATGTTTGTTATTGTTATCCACAGTGTAGCAACGTTCGTCTTTTTGTTTCCTCGGAACCCGAGGCGGATCGAAGACCTTTTCGAAGATTAAGAAGGGTCCCTTATCCTTTTAGGCTTTTTACGACAAATTTTCGGTCTGCGGTTTAGGCGGATCTCGAAGAGCATTAACACCCTTTTGAAGTTCAGGTAAACGGTTTGGAGGATTGGTTGCGAGAAAAAAATGTTGATGAGCTTTGGAAATCAACCGCAGGCAGTTGATTAATATTCATTGGTTCAAAGATGCTGGGAGTTTTCATCAAATGCAATGCAATTTTTCGGCCACCCGACCGTATCAAACCCAATTTATTTCCATTGAACACAGTACTAGCCCGGAAATATTTTTTTAAACGGAAGAAGAAATTTGTAGTTGTTTTCTCCATACGTTGGTAAGTTTGACCAATTTGAAACGAAGCTAGGAGGAACCAAAATAAAATAGGAAACAATAATATTTGTTTTGATTTATTGTCTTCTTCCGGAATTCCGTGCGCCGTTGGCAGCTTCAGCATTGTACCACTCACATGAAGTGTTTATGGGATGGTTTGTTCTTTTTGTTTGCCTTTCAATAAACCATGTAAACACTGTGGAGTCGTATATATTTGAATCAACTTGTCGGTAGATAAACAACAGAGGGAAATTGCCGTTTACGCGCCCACTTTTTTGGAACGTGTTAGGACAAGTGTTAACGTCTGTCAGTCAATGACAACAATTAGAAGGGAATCAATTAAGTGTGAAATGTAAATTAAGTTTTAGGGTGAATTCATTTTAAAAATTACAAAATTCTTTAGCGTTTGAATGGTCGAAATTTTTCCCTTGTGATTCTCGATATAAATACATCCAAATAAAATCGACGTTTGCGCAAAATTAAATGTAATAAGGGGACGGATTAATTGAAAGATCGAAAACATTTAAAAATTATAATAATGTTTAAATTATGTTTAAAAAACAAATATTTTCATAAAACCAGCTGAAATATTGCCCGTAGACGAGGCAAAAGGGGTTGGGACAAGAACCTCCCACGAAATAAAAATTTGAAAAATTGAATTTTTTCAACAAAATTGGGCCTTATTTGTTTTGCAAAAGTTATGTTATGCGAATTAGTTACCAGGGAGCATTAATAACCCGAGCAACAACGTTTGTTGACAAGCAGTTTCTGCAACATAATTCTTTGAAAAGAAATGTACATCATTTGGCAAAAAACAAGCGCAAAAGATAATGGTTATGCAACAAACCGCGGCCATTACATGTTGTAATTGTTGCTTGAGACATTATTTCAACGAAGAACCTTGTTTATCTCGGAAGGACATTTTTTTGTAACAGACTATTAATAATATTTAGATATTACACAAAATGGATGTTAAGCCGAGGGGGTCCGCAACAACCCTAAGTAATTACGAAGGGGTCCGCGGGACGAAAAAGTTTGAGAACCGCTGCTTTAAAGAGAGTGCCAGGGTGCTGACGCTGACGATCAAAGGGCCATGACACCTCTGGAAATGTGCCCTGATAAAATGAAGGTTATCGTAGAAAGGCTCTTTCCCGAGCACAATCCAATGATATAGCCGATTATACCGTATGGCGAGGTAGAGCAGGACTATGCCGCAATGATACAAGTCTTCAATGAGGAACTCATCGCTTTTTCAAAGTGAAAGTGAAGAAAGCGCCCGTATCAGAACGAATCTCCAACATCGCATTGAGAGTGGCAATCCAGACACTCCCGGATATGTTCAGAAAAGTGTATTAAAAGCTTCTAGACGAGGGCCACTTTCCTAACAAATGGAATATACAGAAGCTAGTGCTAGTGCCTAAACCAGGCAACCCCCGCGAGGATCCATCGTCGTATAGGCCAATATGCCTGCTGGATACACTCGGGACACTCTTGGAGAGGATTGTCCATAACAGGCTGACAATATTTACGGAGAGCGATAAAGGGTTGTCGAAAAACCAGTTTGGATTTCGGAAGTGCAAATCTACGGCGGAAGCTATTTGGACCATGATCAAGAAGGTCGAAATGGCGCGCAAACAGCAAAGAGGAGGAAATCGATACTATGCCGTGATAACGATAGACGTCAAAACGCGTTCAATAGCACAAGCTGGGAAGCCATTGCGGAATCTAAATGAGGGTCCCTAGCTACCTGTGTTGAATTCTAAGGAGTTATTTCCAGAACCGGGCCTGATTTTTTAGACATACGGGAGAAAAAATCGATTAGAATTACGGCGGGAGTCCCGCAAGGCTCTATCCTGGGTCCAACGCTTTGGAACGAGATGTATATCGGCGTGGACACGTCCCGACGAGTTCCAGCACGGCGACGGTCGTATGTGGACCGGCTACGCAGCGAGGAACGAGCACTAAGATAGCAACATCAACAAGTAGTTTGACGTCGGTTAAAAATCCTGCGAGGGTGGCTGTGAAGAGATGCGAATCAAGTTTCAGCATCTACGGATCGGTTCACGTCTCGACGGGTTCCGATGTTGGCGACGGTCCTGGGATTGACCAATTACGCAGCGAGCGTTGAATACTATCCTGACTCAACGCACACAGGGGAGCCAAAGGACACCGCGTATGCAGAGGAGCCAACGGGCCCAAGGACAGCTGGGAGCTAAAGACAGTGACACTAATTCTGTCAGGGCTCAAGCGCAGCGAAGAAACGAGCACTAAGTTAGTGACACCAACAAGCAGCTTCTCGTTGGTTAAAAATCCTGCGGGGTGGCTGTGAAGGGATGCGAGTCAAGTTTCGGCATCTCCGGATCGGTTCACGTCTCGACGGGTTGGCGTTGGCGACGGTCTTTGGGTCGACCAGTTACGCAGCGAGGGTTGGATAGCGTACTGACTCAACGTACGTAGGAGAGCCAACGGGCTCCGCGTACGCAGAGAGACTAACGGGCTCGAAGACAGCTGGAAGCTAAAGACTGTAACATTAATTTTATCGGATCTCCAACGCAACGGAGATACGAGCATTAAGTTGGCAACACCAACAAGCAGTTTCGCGTAGGTTAAAAAAATCCAGCGAGGGTCTCTAAGAAAGAAGAGATGCAAGAGCACAATCCCCTTCCGCAGTAATACCCAGCAGTGGTACCGGGAGGAAGACGAAACGGAGATACAGGAAGTTGAGGTTTAGTCGCTAGGCTTGCTGGAGAAAGAGCTGTAATAAGAATCCTGCAGTACCACGGGCAAGTCTGTAATGGTCTCTGTTGAAGATACCCCCTTGATAAAAAAAAGCATGAAGCAAATTGGTTCACGAAACGGACATCGGTACCGAGAGAGAAATTCCTCCGCCGGGTACTCTCAGTAGGAGTAGGGTAGTTTCACTACATGTGAGCCAAACGGCTCAATGAAACGGGTATCAGTTTTGGGGAAAATTCCGAGGTCGGGGAACTTTCAGTCGGATTAAGGTGAGTTTACCGCCGGGGACTATTCGAGTAAATCGCGACAAAGCTGGGAGCTGAATGACTAACGGAAACTAGAGGTAAATAGCTCACGAAAACAAGAGCTTGACGGCTCACAGAAACCAGAACTAACTGCCTTGCGGTAACTTATCGCTGGGTAATATCCGAGTGGAGATCGGTGCAAAATAGCACAAGTACGCAGGGGATCTATACAACGTTATAGATGAAAAGAATGACGAAAAACAAGAGGAATATCGCGAACTAAATGGATGAAAGGTCGAGCCAGTTCATGGATCAAGCGAGGCTTCGAGTTAACTTCAGGAAACTCGTGAGCAAAAGACTTCGTGATCGCCAAACTCAACGGCGTCTTCTTGTGCAGCTGTTAGGCATCTGCAAAGTGGAGCAGTTCAGCCAAATGTTGGAGCAGTTCACCGAGCAGTTGGTCGACCGAAAGCCGGTAGTCGTTGGTGATGACTTCAATACCTGGGATGTGAGGTGGGCAGTAGAGTATCCAACACAAGATGATGTATCCTGCAGGAAGCTTTAGTGAAATTAGACATACAAAAGTCTGATGAAGGTTCCGTTAGCACATTTCGGAGAGACGGGAGGAAGCCTATCATCGATGTCACATTCTGTAGTTCTTCACATACGGCGAACATGGACTGGAGAGTGTGCGTGAAGTATACCCATAGCGACCACCAAGTGATTCGCTACCACATCGGTCATCAGAACCCTGCTGTAACACGGAAAATGACTACCGGCGAGCGAAAGTGGAAGACCTCTTCGTTGAGGCGCTTTTGATACGGCTGAGCTAACAAGAAGGATTGTGACAGCGTGTGACGCCACGACACCGAAAACTAGAGGCACACAGTAGACGGTGTTCAGCCCTCGGTCCGGATGGAATGCCAAACGTGGCGCTGAAAGCTGTGATCCTGGTGTATCCGGAAAGGATAACCTGTTACGCACCTACAAGGTGGATAGTGGAACAGTTAACCGAACAGTTGATCGGCTGAAAGCAGTTGATCAACCGAAAGCTGGTGCTGCAAAAGTGTTTAGATGATGACAACTTCTCCGAAATGTGGCAGATACAGAAGCTGGTGATGATGATAAAGCCTCGTAGAGACTTGTATGTCTGCTGGATACACTCAGAAAACTCGGGAAAATAACCGACGACCGGTTGAGCTTCAACAACTGCGTCGACTAAGCCAGCAAAAAGTCTACCGGTAGGCCTGAGAGAAATATAGTAAAAACAGAAGAAGAACCGTTGTCGGGAGCACTTCTTCCGCCGGGGAACTCACCGTCGGCATAAGTAAGATTCACCGTCGGGGAGACTGTATAGATCGCGACGAGACACTACTAGAAATCACCAAAGCCGCTTCGGAACCTGGCTAGTTGGCTCGATTACGGGAGAACTTTTCTCACCATGGGATTCCGCCCAAAAAGGCTACATGCCTGTACAAAAATGACTTTCTCTGACAAAGAATTGCCTCAACATCAGATAGATGTCGAAAGAAAATCGGCTGGTCGGTTGAAACCCATGTTCCTTAACCAGCCCTTTGTGATATTTTCCGGTTCAAAAACAAAATAGCTTTAAAGCTATTGTAGGTATCCGACGGAATGTTATTCACTCGTGACAGAAATATCGAAAAAATCGTCCTGATAACCATGGGGTGGTGTTAAATAATCTGAAGCAGGCAAATGATATTGCTGGCTATGTGCCTTTCACAATAGTGTACAGAATATATGTTCCAGCAAACTAGGTCGTAATGGATGGCGTCGTTTTCAATTCGAATTTGAAATGCGCGGACCTGCTGAAACACGGGGTTGGCTGCTTTTAAGTTTTTTTTTTGCATCAACCAGCGAAGATACTGGACTGCAAACGATTGCATTCAGCATCACCTCATTTGGTGTTCTGCTTGAGAAATTTTGACTCAATTACAATTACAAAGGGTTCAGACCCACCGAATACAATCGTGCACTTGATGAAAAAAGTACAACGAAAGACCCGGATATTCGCATTCGATTAAAAAGCAGCTTGAGTTCACAGTTTGCATAAGAAACTTGATTTGATGCTATATTACTCCCTAAGGAGAAAATTGGTTTAAAACCGTTTTTATGCACGAAGGGTACAAAACCTAAAAACAATTATTCTATGTGTTTGCGTTTCGACTTCGTCTCTTCAGAACCACAGCACTTGATCAATGCACCGGGCTGACGTTAAGTCCAAAATTGGAAACACTACTTGTGAACACACTAAACGACTTCTAACTTGTCCCGTAAGTAAAGAGGTTCTGTTTGCTAATGAAACCTACTACGGTTTTGTGTTCACGCAAGACGTGTGATTTTTCGAATTTTAGCTTCTATCTAGCGCCAATTTGGTGCTGGTTTGGCCTTATCTAACTAGTATTAAGTTACTATTAGTTACTGACGAGGAGAATCCGAAACACTAAAAAACTATACTTTATGTTAGGTCTTGTGCCCTGATGCACAATTTTTTTTAATTTTGTCCAAAAATGTTTCTCTTTGAGAATTTTGCTTTGATTTGATATTTTAATAAAAAGTTTGACTGATTAAAACAAATTCTTGTTTGACCAATTGTTGATCGTAACACCCTTTAATGTAGTTACAGATCAAGTTTCGCATTCCACGACTGCAATGAAAATGCTCTTAAATGCCCCTGTACAAGGCTAATAGGACAAAGCATTCAGAACAGATGGCAGAGCTAATCGATTTGCGGTCGAAATTCAAACAACTGGAAACAAACATGTACAACAATCGTTCCAGGCTATTCTCGGGAAATTTTCGGGTGCCTCAAGGCCAGCGAACGTTTTGTCTCACAATTGAATTCGTTGCGAAATCGTGCTCTACAGATAATAGAAGAGTGGAGTGGTTCTAGAAAGTAAACATTGAGTTTCACGTTCATGGTTGAAATAGATATTATCCCGTTTTTTGGTGTTGTTGTTATTTTGACGTGTAGTGGAGCAGAATGTTTCTGCACTGAAATGATTCGCACAGAAGCTGACCACGGAGAAGCACCTCGGTACAACGAATTCTGCGGATAATTTGAATGAAACTAAATATCTTGCTGATGTAGTATTGCTAATATAATTACAACGAAGAATTATATACCTACTTACAGGAATTGGGTAGAATTGTACCGCGCTGTCTCATAAGGTTCAACTGAGAAAGTCTCAAAAAGCGTCCATCTTTGAAAACGAAATTTCGTTATCCTCTACACAATCTTTATGAAAATAAATCGGAGTACTACTGATTAATTTTCATGAAGATGTTTCCAACGACGTGGAAAATCTACTTATTTCGTTTTCAAAGGTGGTCGGCATTTCGAAGCTTCCTCAGTTGAACCTTAAGCGTTCGAAACCATCGCTCTATTCACTTGCTTCCCTAGATCCAGAGTTAATTATAAATATAAACATCATGATCTGTGCTCTTGCGGGCTGGTTAAGGTTTCACAAATACCAAGTCCTTACCTTTCGTTTACGCCGCTCACCCCAATTGCACATTACAGGGCAGAGCTATAATCCGAATCCCACTATAACTCATTCCAGGTGTGGCTCTGTTTCCAGCTTTGGCACTTTCCACAATTGCACACTTTGCCGCAAATGAGCAATGTGTGCGGTGCTTTTAACTGGAGGAAAAACTGTATGTACCCAGGTACCTACCTTCCTTGCATAAAAGCATAAATTTAATTTCACAAGTTTACACGTCGGTAATCTAATGTTAGCACAATCCCGATCCTGGTTCTTTCGCAAGATCGGTGGCACCGCGTGTTGTATGAATATATTATGGAAAGTTGTTGCAGAATGTACGGCGAATTTCCCTAATGTTTGTCGAAATCAGTTTTAAGCAATACTTTGGTATCGTTTTTGCAACATCGAGTATTAGTTGGAGGTGATATTGTCCAATAAGTTTTTTAAAGAAATCTATACGTGCAAAAGCGAACAATACTATAGCCTTAATTTAGGCCGTACTCTCCTGGCGATGAAAGGCTTGTGTTTCGTCTGGTGGAAATATTCATGCGACTGGTTCAACACAGTAGCAGCGGCATAGCAGAGCGTGCTTTGCTGGGTGGAAAATCGCAAACATTCAGCCACAGATTTGCCTTTCTTTCGAGAGTGGTAGCTATCTTTTCTTCGAAAGCTGACGGCGGCGGCGGCTGTGGTGTTGGCAGAAATATTGCGAGGATGAAGTGCGATGCAAAGTTTACTTGGGAAACAGGTGTATTAAACGGTCGTTGGGTGAAAGAGATTTCTGGGGAAAAGTTTTTATTTCAAACAACACGTACCGGTGCTTTGAGATCAGGAGATGACTGCGGTACCGACCTACCTGGCAGTTGTTGGGACGAAGGCAGTTTCTCGTTTGTTGGTATATCGGGGTCGTTGCCGGGTTCAAATATGGCAATGTTTCTGGCGTTTGGGTTGTAAGTATAAGCGTGCGTTGTGGAAGCAAAAAAAAGAAGCCTTTCAAGTTAAAAATAAAAGAGAAAATAAGCTATAAGAGACACATAGTGAGTTATGTGATTCTTTCATGTTTTGCAAAATCGAGTTTGTCCTGAATAGGTTATCAATTTTTATCTCCTGCAACCTTTTCCGACTATTTTGTTAGTTTCATGGGATACTCTTACTGGACGGTATTCAGAGTTGACGTTTTGTTTGAAGAGGTTCAGATTTTCAACTAAATCATCGTTGTACCGCTTTCCGATTGCCAACAATATTGTTCTGTTGGGCGGAATTCTGGTTTGTTGAGAGGATTCACGTCTTTGTGCACCACCTGGACCAAGGAGCTTTTATTTTCAGGTGATACGATCCTCAAAAACGCCGATCAGCCAAGTTGGTTTTAGAAACGACAGCTAACAATATTGTTTACTAACGAGTGTTCTATAAGCAATGAGAAGGATTTCAATACCTTTCTGTAACTAAAGTAAAGAGCGTCATTTTTTTCTCTCTAAGAGAATTGCTCTCTGGACTCCCTAGAAATGCACGTTTCTTTTCGCTCGGGTGCTGTCAGTTCAATCGAAGATGGCGTCGAAACAGCAAGCACTCCGCGAGCTTGTCGTACGGTTTTACGAAACGCATGGTCATCGTGGAAAAAAGTTTACGGTAGACCACTTTCGAGACGAAAACGTGCCCGTGAGTAGTTTCCCGGATTCTGGCATCCCTGAGCGTGGAGCGGAAGACCAGTTGTGGCCGTCCGGCGAAGATAATGACGAAGAAGAAGAAGAAGGAAGCGTTGAAAAAGCGTTGCGTGACGCCGTTCGAAAATATCACTGCTCCCATACCTTGATTCACCAAACCCTCAATATGGAGCACATCATCTGTCGGAAGAAAACTCGGTCTCCCGAGTACACAGATGAGCGGATAGCAATCATGAATTCGCAGTGCATGACAAAGAACTACCGCGGGACGTCGTTCGTGCTGGACGACGAAAGTTACTTTCCGCTCTTGAAGACCCACATTCCAGAAAATGACAGCTACTATTCCAGCGACAAGTCGGCCACACTCCCCGAAGTAAAATATAAGTTTAAGTATAAATTTGAAAAAAAAAGTTATGCTCCAGCATTTCAAAGCCGTGGTTCAAGTCGAGCGGTCTGGCCATCAATCAGCAAGTGTGCCAGGAGGAGTGCCATGAGAAAATTCTTCTGCCGTTCCTAAACGAGCTTCAAGCGTATGGAAAGTACGTCTTCTGGCCGGACAACACGTTTTCCCGTTACGCCAAGAAGACGCTGGAATATCTTGAACAGAATTTGTGAGAAAACTGACGACTGTTGGTGGAGTTCTTTGTAGGGGTTATGTTCGGCTTCCAGTCTTTGAAATATTTAATAAACGGAATATTTACTTTTCATCCGACGTTTCGGCGGCATGTATTGCGCCTTTCTCAAGAAATTAAGCTAGTTACCGTGTTATCGAAGGTGTGCTTGACGATAACACGGTAACTAGCTTAATTCCTTGAAAAAGGCACAATACATGCCGCCGAAATGTCGGATGAAAAGTAAATATTCCGTTTGTTAAATATTTTAAAGACTGGAAGCCGAACATAACCCCTAAAAAGAGCTTGAACAGAAAGATACCGTACGTGCCGAAAGAAAGGAACCCAAACCACTTGCCCAAGTGCCGTCCCATTGAGGATTTTTTCGTCTCCCTCGGTTTTTAATAAAACATATTGAATTCTTTGTTTTTTATCTACATGTCAGAAAAATTCTCATTTTTTATTGAACACCCGCTATTCGCAATATGGTTGGCATCTAATGCAGAAAGAACTAGAGATGATTATAATTAGGCAATCCATTAGACGTTTGTTTGACAATTCAGCGGTGGGTTCTGTCAACAAGTCTACTCCTGCGAACAGAAAAACTCGTCCGACAAACAACTTTCGTTAGTCCGATTCGTTTGATGTTGGATCAAATCAAGGATATTGTCGGACGTCGCACCCTCGGAGTAACGTCAGAATAAGTAAACAAGAAATAATCAGCTGATCAGAAACGTCTCATGGATTACCTACTTATATGATATTAGGTTTTACTCCAACCGACATAACCCCACAAAACGAACCGGATGAACTTCGTTTGACAATTCTCGGTGGTTTGTTTACCAGTTGCACTCGCACTCACGCAACTGACAAAGTAAACAAACAACCGAGAACTGTCAAACATGAACTTCATTCATCATGAGTTCATTCGTGTCGTCATCTTGTAGAACTCAATAATTGAATACTTTACACTGACGTCACAAATGAACTCGATGTTCATTATTGACAGTTCGCTTGTACTGTTTACATGGACTTAGAAAAATTCTTGACGATTTGCTTCGAGCGAATCTAGTCGTCCACAAATTTTTCTAAGTTCTTGTAAACAGTACAATCGAACTGTCAAGAAAAGTGAGGTTAACTGATTCAGTAAAGAACCTAATAACCTGATAACGGTGTTTGGAACTTTGAATTTCGGCCTGCTTTTCAGTTAAATACTCCTATCTACTCCTATGTGTGACAGTTAAAATTGTTTTGCTCGTTCGGTTCGAAGTTCGATCCGCAAGAGTCAAACTCGCTATCGTACTATAACTCGTTTGTTATTAACGAAAATATTGGACAACGAAGTGTTGTTAGCGACATGTCGAATAATGACAAACACTTTACACCATAATGTATCAACAAACCAAACGAATTCAAACATCACAGCGTAGTCGTAGAATCGCTTCTGTCGATTGTGGATAAATATTAACACGACGTTTTAGCTATTGACTTGAAAAACATGGCGGCATAGCTGATAGGTGAGTGCAACCGACCTCGTTCGTCTTATAAATCATTCAGCTCATCCATCCGTTTTTGGGTAGAGAGCGACCCTTAGTTCCCCGAAAACAGGAAACTATAGCAACTAAAATAAGCCCTATAATAGCGGATATCCCCCTCGAATAAAACGCACTTACATCCGAGGCTCTTCACCTTCCCAGTGCAGCAACCAGAACAACCCCTAAATACGGTCGCCAGGAAACACAACTACGCCTCATTCACCAATAATCATTTATTATTCACAATTTCGTTTACGATCCGCCAGTCGACAGGAATTCCAATTGCTTTCTTCGCCTCACACTCGTTACCTCTTCTTTACCATCCTTGCCCTATCATGTAGGCGATACCCCTGGCGGTCGGCAATGACTTTTGCTAACCGTTGAAATGTCGAAAGAAGCTTCCCTTTCGCATACAGTTTTCTTTTCTCGCGATGCCTTCCAGAACGTCGAATGACAACCTGGAGGGTTGGGCTTCGTGGTAATGATTGTTTTGTAAGTAAGCACTATGTTCTTGCTGTGATCCTCCCCTTGGTAGTCATACGGTACGATAAGGTGGATATGAAAGACTGCATTTTAATAACATTAAACATAAACACGTGCAAACCCGGGACGGTAATGGTGCCCTAGCCTGTCTGCGGGAGGGAAAACATGACGTGACACGAGGGAATTCAAAGCACGCATTCGATGGTAAAATTGGCACGGGTGAGCATGGATGGGGAATGCAGAAACTAATCTCGTTTTGTTAACATATGGGTGAATAATTGGTTTCATGGATTTAAGGTGTAAATTTAGTGTTGTGATACTTGGTAGGGGTGATGATGGAACAAAATTTAATTATGATTACAATAGGAACTCGGAAGATATCTTATATTAGAACAGAAGCCCGAGCTGCTTTGGCTCGAAATGAAGTAAATGACGGGCGAATTTTTATTCTTATTTTCAATTTGTTGTAAATAATAAAAGGGCAGACGACTTCGGTAGGCTCATGCCTTGGACCATCTCTAATAAACGAATAAAACATAAATAAATTATTCGCCGCCTCGGTCGATGGAATAACCTTCGGAATCAACCTCGCGGCGTTAATGACTACTCCATCAATTTCAACTACCCGTGCGGACACGTAGACATGATAGTTCTGCATAAAAGCTCACGGAAAGCAGTCTTGTTTGCCTGCTCAACGAAAATCACAGCCACCCTTCGTTTAAACGAAACTCGTTAGATACAGTGTCCAATGCGACATAATATCCGTAGCTATGAGTGCAAAGTTCAAAACAGCAGTATACGCCATGGGTTTCCGGACATTAGAACCTAGTATTGTATTCGGACGTTATAATACAAGAAAGATTTCTGATCTCGCGCTCTTTCTTTCGGATCCAACTTTGCGTTCTAATGCCCTGTGCGTTGTGACGCATTCCCTTCGAACGCGATGGCCTTGAACGTTATGCCACGGGACCATAAATGAACAGTAAGAATTGTAGATTTTCAATAAACGCAACGAGCACAGTTTTCTATAATCTCCAACTGGTTCAAGGGCACATCAACAAAAACGGCCATCATAATCTATGTCACAAACTGCAACGACGAAGCACGCCTTGCCCCATCGCCCATAAATCATCCAAAAATATGACCAACAAAGAAAGTACATATATCTGCACAGCATCGATGCAGTGAATTGGCTGAACGCCAGCAAATGGCTATCCTAAAGAGAAACAATGTTTTTTTCCTGCATTTGAGCGATCTGTTCCCTGCACGTCTCGTTGTGCGAAACCTTGAAGCAAGAACGATGCAACACTGTGGAGTGTGGGTCAAATCCATTCGGGTCGGAAAATGCACCATAAACAAATTCCTACCGCGAATAACGTCCCTTGCGGGTAGTACTAGAATCCGGATTGAGTGAGTAGTTAAAGGCAGTATTGTTTCGTGGCTCTAGAGCGTGCAGCATCCCACTAGGTGCATCGTGACTATTGGCGCATCATGATTTCGGGAATGCTCTTTTTTGCGTGCATACCCACGATCCGGAAGCGACCAAAAATTTTAATCAAGTATCGTTTTTCTACATTGCTTTATGTGCATAAACTGAAACAGAATGCAATGAACACTGTGGGCTTTTCAACCGAGAAAAAAATCATCCTTGTTGGGAGCTGTGCTTCTAAGCAAAGTCCTGCCAACAGCTTTTGGTTGGTATGTGGTGAAAAATTGGATACATCGTTCGAAGCAAGGCGATTTTTATACAACACGGAAGAGGGAGACTACAACTGACATAGCATCTAGTTATTATGAACATTGCATGGAACGAACATAATCTGTCTGTGGAAATTGTGTGGGGTCTGATGATCCTGAAACCGAATAGTTGTTTTAATTTCGGTTCTTATTTTTTTTTCTCTCGAGCAGGCAATTATTTGTTTGGCTGAAATCGTACTGCGCTCGACTAGGTATCTCATTTAGAATGCTAGCTATTATAACCATTTAATTAATAAGTCACTGCACTGCACTTGGAACCAAAATCAATTTAAAGCCATTTATTCTACCATGCACCAAAAACTAAGAAAAAATATAAAAAAGACCTGACATTGAGAACAGGACATTGAATTCATTTCATCATTTATTTTCGAATCCGTATTTAAAACAACGACGTTTGCAATGTAATTCGTGATTTGAGGTCACGTTTGTACATCTTCCCAATCCGATTATCCGTGCAGCAGAGAACGCAGTAGAAAGATGAGAATGGTCGCCAGGTTCCCTGGAAATGAAATATAATGAACAAAATAAAAGAAAAAAAAAGTTTAACGATTCCAATTAAACTGAATTTTCGTTACCATAGCACCAGGCACGGAAAGACTATATTTCTAAATTGAATTAACCGCTTTTATATGCCGTCAACCGATCCCCCGTAGAACTTCACTCGCATCTCTGCGCCTTTACGACGGACGCGGTGAGAGAATTGGCGCGGAAGGTAGGGCGAGGCAAAACGGCATAAAACGTCCCGAAGTGTTGTGAGCCGCCTCATCGCTCTATAAACCGTACAGAATGGGATTGGTTCCTGGGCGAAACGGATTCACAACACGGACCTTATGCTACGTGATTGTACTTTCCATCATTTTCCCCCGAGCGGGAATGAGCCAGCTAGCTACCTGTCGATACTGCTGCCGTGACGTAAAGATGGTCATGCATATCTTATTATATATCACGGGATCGAGGGATTTCCAGTCGGTGATTTTTTGGGGGAAGATTTAAAGGCGTCGGTTTCCATTTGGGCCAGTAGAAGTGTGAGGCGTGTTAAGCGGCCGTGTTGAATTTAAATTGTGGAAGTTTATATGTTCCTTTAACGCGTTTAACGGGATGGATTGTTGGGAACTCAATACACTTGCTAGAGTTATATACGATTACTGCCCTATTAAATTAGGTGAGAAGATGTGAGACTCGTCATATTGTCCGTTTCGTCTATAAATTGACAGCAAAAAAAGTCGTGTAACTTTACGTCTTGCCAGATGCACATAAAAGGTGCGTCCCAATTCACATAAATATACATGTAAAAATGTGAGTTGTTCGGCTTTTTCTAGGTCATTCAGCTTAAATTTTACAGCACAATATTTAATCTTACATATCATAGCATGTAAAATCCTAATATCGGATGGAAAACTACGTCGTTACGTTGTTTACGTCAAATGTAATTTTCATTATTTCCAAGAGTGTAGACATTCGTGCAAATTTTTGAAGCAGCTAAATAAATAGTGTGTTCAGTATTGTTTTTGTTAGTCACCGCAACAACCAATCTACGGCAGGTGCGGTGTGAGCATATTTGACAAAATTATTTTGCTGTGAGTCTATCTAGGGATAAAATTCGCAATAGTATAAACGGTAAATTTTTAAAAGTGTAAAATAACGTTGTGCATCCAAATAAATACGAAATCTTGTAAAAATATGAATATGTTTCAAATTTATTCATGATGGAATTTTTAATCTAACTACGATGAGATCAAATCAATCGTAAAACATCTTTTAATGAGCCTAGCAATGTAATGATAGCTTATTAGAACATTAAATTTATCCAATATTTGCAATTCTGCTCTTCTTTTGGTAGAATTTAAAATAAAACTGTTTGAACTGTTGCAATTTTTTTATCCAGATATTTATAATCTTAAAATCAGATTATAAATACAACGAAGAAAAAATAATTTCTTTAATACTACAATGGAGATTTGGTCTACCACCGGTTTTCCTCTAAATTTGATTCTGACATCTGAAAAGTTATTCGTTCTCTTTTGTATTTTATTGTTAAAATTAAAACATCGCTCATTCATGAAACTGTAAATTAATTATAGCATCTATATCCAATTTCATAATATTCACTAAACGTAATAAAAATATGTTTTCTCCTCGGAACTTTGACTTGTTTTACTAAATATGCTTTTTGATTATTTGTCCTAATAAACTGAACTATAAAACTATTGAAAACCTTGCGTGAAATAAAAACAAATCAAGTAAAAATGAAATTGTTTCATTTTTTTGGTATTGTTGGACTACACAATTCCCCCGGACACGATTTTCCTCCTCCCTCTCAACAGTTAGAAAACGGTTCGGAAATGAAATCAACTAGGGCTGCTACATATGTAGCACATTCACTATTATCCGCAAGTTATTACAAATGACACATGCTGCTTTGAATTGATCTGGCGCTAATAGCATCTGTAGGAATTCCTTTGATCATATGCTGAGCTTATTACGCATCAAGACGGATTCAGGTGTGCACAATTTTTTTTTCTATGTGTGAGTGCGGTTGTCATTTTTCCTCCATGAAACCGAAAAAACAAGAGGATATGAGAAGAAAAGCACAAACAACTGACGTAGTCGGCCTTTCCGTTGCCATACGTTTTGTTTCACTTCGGTCATAATTATTTTAATCGGTATTTTCGAGGTAAAAAGTGTCCCTAAGTGTTCGAATCGGTAGATCCGAAGTGAAGCTCGGCCGTTTCTCACTTTTCATCGTGCGCCAAAGAATCAGGATGCTCGGTCGGATGTTTATGTTTACTTCAAGGGCCCCGGACGCCATGCTTAATGTTGCAAATATAAAACTAATACACTTAAAAGCGTCAAATGTTTCCACCTTTCTTTCTCTTCATTTTGATTACGCATTACATTCAGCATAGCACCGAGAATGTCAGTTATGCGGCATCCCACAAAACAAACCAGTCAAGCTTCGATAATACTAATAACACTGTGGGCGCAATTCAATATCATGTTTCCCCCACCACGTTTTCCATGTCACCGGTCAGATTCCGGGCTTCCGATAAACACTATGTTGCAGACTGCCGGTTTTCAGCAACAAATTCATACGTTTCCTGTGCCAGTGTGTGTCCCTGCGACAACAGAGGCAAAGTGTGGAAGTTGTTACGCTTTCTGGCAATGCGTGGAGTTTAATAGACAATAACCTGTTAGCTAGTGAAAACAATAATCACGGAAGCAAAACTACAGTATCGGATATAAAACATATACCAAACCCTGCAATTACGCTTTTTGTAAATAATTAAACAATTTAAAGTATTTTTAAATATTTGTCTGGAAGTTGACTGACAATATTACCAATGACATGGCAAACATATGGTTAATCGATTTTAACGTGTATCTGTCGAAAATAAGGCCAGATAAAAAATGCACCAAGACATTTATTGTTTTATTTCAGTTCGCTTTTTCTCTCAAAACTATTTTTCTTTTGTTTGTATGAGGAAATCGAGTATTAATTATGTGTGCTATGCCATCCTTCAGGCTAGATGTTCTGGAAAAAAAAACAAATCGCGTGACCGTTGTTTGACACACCCAAAGCAAATCTTTGAGAGCGGAAAGGCGTCTGTTTTTTTCGCTCTCGAACTGTGAGCGAAAAGCTCCCAAACGATGCGTTAGTGTTCAACCAACCTCATACTTGTGCAATACAATATCGTTCCCCATAGCTAGACGCTGTTGGCTCATGCAGTGCAGAGGGACCGTTCATAAACCACGTAGACCGAGATTTGAGAATTTTTAACCCCCCCGTCGATGTGTACTATCATCTAGACTAAAATAATAATCCAAACATGCACACAAATTTCACTTTTCGTGAACAAATTTCAATATTTCTAAGATATTAAGGTAATCTAAATTGCCTTATTTGATTAAGGGAATGAAGCTATTTAAATCTTCCCAAAAATATTTCTTTTTCTGGACCTGCGTTGAACGCTTTTGAAACAATTTTTTGTTGGAATTGGAAATGAACGATTGAAGAATTCGCCTGAAAATCGAACGAACAACGAATTCGCCTAAAACTTCCGTTTACTCTTTCTCTCCTCAGAACCAGTTCGTATGAACCGTTCGAAAACAAACACAATACACTGATCGCTCATCACTCCAATACAATGTAAATGCCCAATCTGTATAGCAAATTGCATCGCATTGAGTTGTTTGCTGAAGCATATTTCGATTTCACTATGATCTCGACATCAATCAGAGCTTTTGTGATTGTTGGACTTCACCAGGGTTACCACATTCACAGATTTTTTTTAAACAATTTTTGGTAACAGATTCTTTTTCGCAGATGACAGATTTTTGGCAGTTTGATGAAAATTTCACAGATCTCAACAGGTTTTTGGAAATATTCCGATATCTACCAGAGCTTTTGGAAATTTCACAGAAATGTTCACAGATGTTTTTTTTCTGTTTTAAAGCATCACACATGGTAAAAAGTTTCTTTTTGACTGAAACACTGATTTTAATGTGTA
>NC_080670.1:18199996-18224996 GCF_030247195.1 Topomyia yanbarensis | reverse complement strand
ATTTGAATAGTGACTCTTGTTTCGGTTGATAGGGTTGTTCCGAAAGCGTTGTTACCTTATACATAGTTGGTTGAGCAGAATGGTCCTGGAAAAGATGGTTCCTTTGAAATGCGATCCAGAAGGATATCATCTGAGATCAAACGTATTACTGTTATATACAAACGACGCAAAACCTTGCTGAAAATGTCTCAGCATGGAAAATAAATGGGAAATTTAAACACATGACAAAAACACTCCATTCATAATAACTGTCTATTCAAAACCAAAACGATATTTGAATGCTAAAAATTGGACACGATTTAATTTTTTATTGCCACTGCACCCATAAAAAGTGACCACCCCAAAATCATGTCCGTTGCTAACCATTATACCAAACCGACCACGGTCACCAATGAGTCAGTGTCGGAAAACAATCAAAGAATCGAGGTTGGCAAGCTCTTATCGGAATTGATCCATCAATAAACTGGACTTGCAATCATCCATCGCAGGACGGGTCGGGTAGCGATGGGAAGCTTCGTCCAATTCATTCGATTGGAACTGATGGAAAGGTGATTTATGATAATTGAATCGAAGACCTTCTTCGCTAACCAAGCGATGAACGGGGTTTGGTAGTTAAACAATTTTGAAAAGTGACAAAATCGCGCGACGGCCCCGGTTTTGGAACCATGATCTCAGATATCACATTTCAATGGTCCATTGATTCGCACGCGTTCGGGCAGAAACAAAACGCAGGATTTTAAATTAACAAAACTAATTTGCGTGGCAACTCGCCTAAGTGGTGTGAATTTGCCACCAGCTGATGCGCACTCGGTATTACTACGGACGGTCGCTTCCCAGGCCGGATCAGGTGGACGAAAACAAATATTTATAACTTAATCAACTCATATCGACTGTGTGACACGGCCGCCGTCTATTCGAGCACCGCTTACTAAGCATCGGCTGAATGGAAATGGCTGTGCACAGTTTTATGGGTTGGACGTAAAATTTTGAAATTGATTAGTTTGATGATTAGGTATGTGATTTTGGTTCGATGTGATTTGCCAGAATCTACTGAACTGAATATTTTCGTGCAGGTTGTAAAAAAAATATTTTATATAATCCAATGTTCAGTAGGTGGAATATTTTAGGACAGGTTTTGTGGGCATATTTTAGTTTTTTATAATACATCTCTTGGTTTTCAAGCTCTGGTTCAATCAAGATCTTTTTATTCTTTCAGAAAAAAGGTAAAATTTTCCATCATAATTATTAGTAAAACAGTAATAGGTCAGTCTTGAAACAATAATATGGATCTGGGGTGCACTACAAAGATGGCAACCCTCTTCTTCGAACAAAACCAACCTAGAGGCCGTTTGGAATCCATGGACTGAGTATTTTGGGAGATTTTCTCGATTAGGTGTTACCAAAACACTCATTCGTGGTAGCCGAATGTGCAAAGATTCTAAATCGGAGACGAAAGTGTATGTAGAGTTTTCTAGTTTTTTTCAAATCCCTACTAACAATTACTCTTCGCACTTGTGGCTACTGCGCAGTAGGAAATTTAGCATCGGACTAACATTTCTTTCCTCCTACCGGGATCTACATTCCAACCTGGAAGGATGATTGATGGACTGCCAGCCAAAAGAGTACGCTGAGATGGGTCACAACAATCACATTACAAAAAGCGATTTGCGAATAAAGATGAAAGCGAACAGAATAGTTATCAAAGTACAAAGTGTAGTGAATTTTGTTTGTGTCAAAACCTAGAAAAAAGCTAGAAGTTAGAAATAGAACTGCATTTTGAATCGTTTGGATTTAAGTTTAGCTGCCAAAAACGAATCTAATCGAACATTAGTTTTATTTTATATAGAAGTTTCAAAGTAGAACTGGAACTGAAACATTCACATCCCTAGCAGAGCGTTTTGTTTTATAATTAAAAACTGTTATACAACGTCGTTCTATTTGTTGCTAATTTTAAAACACGTTTAGAACTGTACAACTTTACATGTACAATACATGTAAAGTTTTCAGCACAGACACTTAGACCCGATAAACAGGGGAAAAATAAATTTGAATGCACCAACGCTGAAGGCATGGCGAGACATGAATTTTAGACTAAACACACGCTAAAACTGCTGCTGGGTACAGCAAGTTCTAGTTTTAAAATTTTCAGTTTTATATTATAGAACTGCCAAAATTATGAATCTAAAACTGAAACACTCGTGAACATGCTCTAACTCGATCATAAACCAACCAAAGGGCCGACGTCACAGTGATATCGAATCGAGAAAAATAGCTTTGAGAATTCGCTTCGGAAATATAAATCGTATTTTAACAGTGTTAGCATACCGCGCTTTCAAATTTATTAAAATACTTTAAAGCAATACTAGTTTTCGGAAGCATAACTAAATTGTTTGATTTACTAACGTTTTCGTTGATAAAATTGAAAAAAATATATATTTCGCCGAGTGTTGTTATGAAATGTTGATTAGGCCATTTTCGAGATGCGGTGTGAGAAAATTTTCGCGTGACGAAATTATTTTGCTAATATTTTGCTATTATTATTTATTAGTCTATTTAGGGGTAAAATTCACAAGCCCGTTTCGTCTGTAGATAGACTTTCGTGCACATTTTGAAAGCAGCGAAATAAATATTCTCACGTTAAACTGCACGGGAGACAGCAAATAAACAAACCGAATATCTTATGCACAATCCTAGAGAGGGCGTTAAATTTTTTTTTGTTAGCCACCGCAACAACCAAACTATGGTAGGGTGACGAGCCCATTTTCGCTATGTTTCTATTGTCACCACACCCATTTGAAGCCGTTGGTTAGAGCAGTGTCTGCCATCTTTGTTCAACGCATTGAGTCTAATGGTAGCGCAACAATAGGGGCACTCGATTCGAGCTTCTGTTGCGCTCAAACACGAGAATTTCACTGTTTTGAGCGCATTTGTGTTATTATATTGGTTCTTAACAACGAATCAAAGCTGTTGATGTCAATTTTTATGCATTTCATTGATTGTAGGCCGAGAAATTAACGAACCTAATGGAAACTACCCGGTCAAACCATTCGGAATTTGATTCGGAATCCTGAATGGAGTCAGTATGAATTCCAAATCAAATGCAACAACCGATTCTGAGTCGGAATCGGTTGTTGCATTTGATTTGGAATCCATAATGACTCCATTCAGAAATCCGAACCGGTTCCGGAATGAGTTTAACTGGATAGTGGCACCTTGAGCAGATTAGTTAAATATCCTGTTCACGCTATTAATATATAGATGTCGCAGTACACAATCCCAAACCAAAGATTTCAATAAGAATTTCCTCATTGATATCTTTGCCTAAACGAACAGTAATCCTATGCCGTTTTCGTTGGCAGTGCACCGGTGTAATGGAGTGCATGTTTTTAGCAATTTCGAGCAGAAGTGTCAAAGTGCAAAAACAGTGCACTCCGCTACAGTGGTGCACATCAATCGAAAAGCCCATATGGAACATCCCAGTCAAAAAGGGCAAGTTGCTGGCTAACGGGGGGCTATTTGCCAACTCGGATGCGCTAATTGCCCTTCAATTTGCCAGCAAATTGCTGGCAATTAGGGGCTATTTCAAATGCAGCATTTGGGCGATTTGTCGCCGTCATTTTTTAGCCGCTCTACCCGCCCTTAAATCGCCCCCAAATCGCCCAGGGAACGCGCCATTTAATCGCCCTTAATTGCCTAATATGTAAATTACAAATATTACTTATTTTTGGATTCATTATCTACTCATATAAACTTATCACTACACAAGGTTATCACCACCAAATTATAGGAAGAATCAATGGTTAAATTGGCATTGCACACCAAAACTTACCACAATCTGACTTTTATTAAGAGTTTAGGTCAGATATCTTGTTCCACTATATTTACACACGGTTCCACAATTTCCCACATTCGTTGGCTAAATGAAGTGCACTAGACAAACAAAATACAAGCGAGAACACGCCAATCGTTTAAAAAAACTTATTTTAAACTTAAGCCAAACATGAACCGCCATGTTTGAAAAACGCAAATACAACCAAGCCCTTTTCAGCCGCCAGAAAATTTGTCTAAGTGTTGAAATTGCCTTTAAATCGCATTCGCAAATTACATTTGTTCCTAGAGGCAATTAGCACAGGCGAGTTGAGTTAAACGTCAAACTGTTTAAATCGCCTGACCATGTTCGTCCGCATTTTTTTTGACAGGGATACTGCAGACATGCGGAAACAAAATCAGTAAAACTAGCAACCATGAATATTTACGGGAATATTTTTCACGGATGATCCCATAAGCTTTAAATGGGCTTCCCCATTTGCATCCCCTCACGATACCCTGAAGCTCGTTTGGCTGCACTTTTTGATAGTACGTTTGGCTGCACTTTTTGACACTTCGCTAGTCTGTGTACAAAATGTCTGTAGAAAATGTGTTGTTTTTGTATTTGTGCACTCCACTGCACTGGTGCATATCAATCCAAAATGTTATCTGGAGAATAGTAGAAATTTAAACCAAAAATTCCAATCGAATCAAAACCAATGTTTCCATTCGAGCAATGTAAACAAATATGGCAGATTTAGGAAGTAACGGGTGGGGAGTTATGAGATTGAAATAAAAAGAATACCTAACAAACTTTGCCACGCTACCCGGTCAAAAAAAATGCGGACGAACATGGTCAGCCGATTTAAACAGTTTGACGTTTGATTCAACTCGCCTGTGCTAATTGCCCCTAGGAACAAATGCAATTTGCGAATGCGATTTAAAGGCGATTTCAATACTTAGACAAATTTTCTGGCGGCTGAAATGGACTTGGTTGTTTTTCGCGTTTTTCTAACAAGGCGGTTCATGTTTGGCTTAAGCTTAAAACTGTTTTTTGAACAATTGGCGTGTTATCACTTGTACTTTGTTTGTCTAGTGCACTTCATTTAGCCAACGAATGTGGGAAATTATGGAATCGTGTGTAAGTATAGTTGAACAAGATCTCTGAGCTAAAGACTTAATGAACGTTCGATTGTGATAAGTTTTGGTGTGCAATACCAATTTCACCATTAATTCTTTTCTCTAGTTTGGTGGTGATTACCTAGTACACTGGTAAGTAAATGTGAGTAGATAATGAAAATAAGTATTATTAGTAATTTTCATATTAGGCAACTAAGGGCGGTTAAATGGCGCGTTCCGTGGGCGATTTGGGGGCGATTTAAGGGTGGGTTGGGCGGCAAAAAAATGACGGCGGCAAATCGCCCAAATGTTGCCAGCAATTTGCGGCCAAATTGAAGGGCAATTAGCGCATCCGAGTTGGCAAATAGCCCCCCGTTAGCCAGCAACTTGCCCTTTTTTACTGGGTACTCACAGGTAGAGGTAACATGTTTGTGCACTGAACAAAGAACAAGCGATAGGTAAATTGCTTGCTTGCTTCACTAATGCCTATAGCTACGCGAATTTTTGTGCTTCTGCTCTATACGAATTGAGACTAATCACCCTGATGGGTGGATAATGTTCGATCGACGAGGGAGATTTTTATTGCATTGTTAGTCACGCTACTTGATGGCGGCGGATGCTCGTCACAGGTATAAGGATTTGCCTATTTGAATTTCTCGCCATTCGTTTACCCTTTGTTGTAGCAACAGCAAGCAGGAGCATCTCATGTATGGCATGTCCACATTAAACCACTCGTTTATCGACCGGAGGAAAGGCTGCCCGCAAACAGTGCTGGCATCTAATTCCGATCGCAGAAAATATCGTGACAGTGAATTAAGACACCAGACGATAAAAAAACTATGTGATCTCGCTGTAGAGGCAGGGTACGATGACTGTCGTCAATGCCATAGTCATGTGTTCTTTCTGCGATGTCATCATATCCCAGAGATAGCATAAGGGTTTGTGCATTGGACCGGAGTCCCAAGGGTTGCAGGTTCGAATCCTGTCCATGGTAGAATTTTTTTCATATAACTGCTTTCGCTTAACTCACCATTTCGATCTGTTTTCCCCTTTGGATACCATCAAAAAGTATTACATAAGGTATTGTCACATACGTCAAAAACCAAAAAAAGAATTGTCATTTTTTATACATTCTTGTGTGATAGCCCTGAAAAGGAATTTATTTTTATGACGGTTGAAAGAGCCTTCAACATCCAATTTACTTGACTTTAGTACAACATTTCCGACGATAGCAACAACTGCTGCATTCGAACTAACTGGCTAAAGTTATTCTACTTCTCTCCGGTTATGTCTATGACATTACCCATCCATCTTTTTTTGTATCGATTATTGAGGTTTTAACCTTAGGATCACTCACCCTCGTTAAAATAATCTTTTCCTTTAATGCCTATTTAATATATTAACAAAATACTAAAGTTCATGCACGTCCCTCGACGGTCTCCTCCCTCAAAGAACGCGCTAAAACCAAATTTAACTAACCTTCGATATATGTCTTAACAATACATTCATCCGTCAAGCATCACCAAACAGACTCTAGGACGGTCTTATAGTGTCATCGAGCTGATTACAGTTAATACATTGCCAAAGCACTCATCGAAACACCATAGCTGTACCACGCATTGCGCCAAACACTTGCCCGAATGGGGTATATCATAATTACATCACTCAACAATAACGCATCTATGGTGAATGGATTCAATTTAGCGATCCATTCCTTGTGTCAAGAAGAGATGCCCACTTGTACACCTGAATGCCACATTAGAGATAGTCAGTAGAAGGTAGGTAGGTGGTTCCCAGCAAAACTATCAACATTTTATTCGCATCACTGTCAGCTTTGATTTAGACTCATGTCTTCCAAACGGTGAACATATATGTACGTTCAGTCAGATCGTGTAGCTCATCAGTGAGACCGAGCCGCACACCGATGAGGTGATCAGCAATTGTAACCGGTTGTTGATGTCGAGGTAGTTAGGCAATCCGACTGTAGTGTAGAGCCTACATATATTATATCGCGCATCTCTTCGAATAACAGACCCGTTTACCTAATGCAATAAAATAAAATTGATGAAGCATACGAATATGGTCGGTTGAAAGTCTATTCCTTGGTTTCTACTGCTTAGCGAGGTTTCTGTACAGAAAAAAAGCCAGCTGCCTTGCGGGTTGTGCACTTCGAATATGGCATGGGAAATGACAACCGTGTGGAACTTTGCTCTCATACCATTACCTACCATGCTCTCTGATGGATGTGAGAATGGAATTTTTTGTAAGTCTCCAGTTCATTTCAAATGATTTCGCGCAGGTTGAATGAATGTTTATGTAATGTTTGATTTACCTTTCCTCACAATCTTCTAGTTTAAAAACAAACACAATCGTATCGAGTTTCCATTGCTACTTCACCAAAACGTATTGGACAAAACTTTCCCAGCAGAACGCATTCACGATCAATGTTGACATTCAAAACCATATCGCTGCTCACCCCGGAAACAACAAAGTGCACCGAAATTCGATCAGTTCAAAAGACCTGGAATGTCGTCCCAAATGCTGTCCTCTAACTATTACAAGACAAATGTCACCATACAATAGGAAATCCCTTCAGCTAGCTTGCCGCGGTATGCTTTCACTCTACGAGTTCTTACCCGATAAAGCACCCGGACCTAGGAACCGAATTAGAGGAAGAAAAAGAGAAACGCAACCTGAAGCGTGAGAAAAATCATGCAATCTTCCCACCTCATCCATCCCTAGTGGGTTACCAAACAGATCAACCGTGTCTGCATTCGGTCCACTAAATTCCAGTTCATTTTAGATTTCATGAATAATTCCCAGCTCTCGGTTCTGCAGTGATCGTTTTTATAGATATTTCACATTTTTTTCTATACCTGGCCCACCATCTCCGTCCGTTCTTTCGCAGATTGTTCCACGGATGAGCAGGTAAATAGTAAATGGCGAAGAGTGTAGCGTTTTATTTTGTTTTATTTTTTATTTAACTGACCATCTGGCAACCAGCACTTCACTGAGGTACCTCTTGCTATGAGTAACAGTGTTCATGAATGCTGCTCGAGGGGCTACCCAGAAGAGAGCTTTGATTTAGCGGATGGTCATGGAACTGGTGGGGCTGATGGTTGAGATGAGGGGGACTAATGGAACCTGCGAATAGAACCCCCCGTGTGTGCAGCGGTTTGCAAGCGGCATTGAGTTTTCGGCCAGCACGTCTCGTAATTAAGTGGGCATGCGTTGGATCGTGATGCTTGATTGAGTGTGTGATTTGGCCTAGGTGTCTCGATATGGAGACAATTCGATTTAGGCAATCGGGTGTCCTTGGTTCGGATCATCCGCCGGGAGGGTGAGCTGGATTTCAACGACTTCTAACATGTGTTGGAAAAATATTTTAAATCCAATGCCAATGTACGAACCGGTTATAAATCTGTAATCATAATCACCAGAATCATTATAACTGATGTCAAGGTATCGAAGGATATGTTAAATCAACCATTTCCCCGCATAATTAGCGTCAGCAACCGTTGACGTCTCCCTTCTAAGCATTCGCCAGCAAATTTTCGAACGAGGTAACACACTTTTACAAACACATAACCTAACAGCATGCTCCAACCACCAGCGCAATTATCCGCGTACGTTAGTCGATTCCAATAATGTACCCCTCGTTTGCCAGGTAAGGTTTTGCCGTAATAAAAGCCACAGCGCAAATGTACCGCAGTACTTATTTAGCAAAAGACGATGATGACAACAACGACGACGATGGATGATGGGGTGCACGAAGCATTACTCCCTCTCTGGGAAACGGAGTAGTTATACGTTCGTTCACATTTAGACGGACTGACCTGGATTTCCATTGACAGGCCGGTAAATTATTGCCGTGGCTGAAGCCTTCTCTATCTTGTCGGAATTACGACGACATCGATAGGTATTGGCTGCTGCTGCAGCAGCAGTCGAAACCCGCTGCCACAGAGACCCCATTAGAGCCCATTATGTCGAGAAGTACCGCACTCTTCAATTCTGAACTAGTCATGCCTATGACATTGTCGGATTCCATTCCCGCCGTCCGTGTATTTTCATTTCTCACGGAGTTCTTTTTGTTGGTAGTAAAAGCCATGTAGTGACCGAGCCGCGTTCTAAGCAAACATGTGAATAAAATACCGGATTACATCTAGAAAACATAGCACAGATGCCGTGATCGCAGCATAATGAAGCATATTGCATCCTCTCGGTTTGGAAAAATGCCTCAACCTGACCCCGGTTTTCCTTTTCCGTCGTTCTCACACCGTTGTTCGTTTTGGTTTGTTTTGTTGTTTTTCTACCCATCAAAAAAAAATTGGTTGCATTCAGAAGATATTCGATATGATCTTTATAAGCAGTCGTTTAGATATCCCCTGGTCCCGGTACCGATGCATGCTTTGAAGTGCCTTCGCTGTCGGCCGAAGATCGTTTAAACGCATATCCCGAAAAATTATGTTCCATTCCACCTTCGACCAAAGGTGCACGGGATCGATGGGAGTAGGCAACAGAAGCAGGTTTCATTCATGCCTGAGCATCGTCTTGCTGTTACGTGAGCATATACGATGCTACTATGTATATACCTACCCTCATCGAAATAGTACGGTGGGGGCTCCGGGTTCATGTGTAGCCTATTCGAGAGATGGTCACGAACAAAAGCGAAAGAACAGCAACAGGTGGTTAAGAGATGAGCCGCGCTTTCCAGATGAGAGCACAAAGTGGAATGATTGTTTATTTTTACAAGAACGTTCTACACTATGTGTGGGTATATTATACTTAATCTTCTGGCTGGCCAGACAACGGTGTTTGAACTCTGGAGTGGGGGTTCGTGGCCCTTGAACCTGACACATAGGAGCTACCGCGCAGAAACGACTCCGCATCGGTTAGGGAATTCCGTCAGCCTGTTTGTATATTTTTTTTTTCAAACCAATTCTTTCGCTCGTACTATGTACATGTGGGAGGGAATTATGATGATTGAGCAAAAAATACGCCAGCATGGGTTAACAAGAAAACTTTTAATCACTTATCTAACTGCGCCTGTCGGTTAGACCGTGGGCTTGGCGCAGTTGATGGGTTGTTTGTCGGACAACAATTGATTTTCGACGTGTGCTAGATAATGGGGATCACTTCGAGTTGTGGCAAATGCACTGGAATAGATAGATCATGATGGATGAGGGGGAGTCACGCGATACTGAAATCAATACAAATACGTTGGGGTTGTGGAAATGTCGAAATGTTTTACCAATAATAGATGAGACATTTTCTAAGAAGGTTTCAAATTAGATTTTTTTATATGATAGCCAGTGGCGAACCCAGTGGGAGGATCCTGGGTGTCACGACTCCCGAGTTTTTTTAACTGGTGAAAAACTTCAAATTGTTCCTATCTTAAATTCGTTCTAAACTTTATATCATGCCAAACCAAATTCGATAACCAAAACTGATTTTAATTAAATGAGGTTATTACATATTACATATTGTACAATGAGCATTTCAAAATCAAAATTTCGGACCCCCCTCCCTCCGAAATTATTTCTGGATCCGCCCCTGATGATAGCTACTCAGAACAAACTTTTCCATAACTTAGAAGCTTTCAACGGTACACTTCGGTCTCCGATTAACTCGAACTCCTGTGCAATGTTGCATTAGAATTAAATTGAAGTGTATACGATTACTCCGAGTCCCATTTGATTTTCTTGAGTTTGTTGGAAGATAAAGGTGAAGTCCATAGGGATTTTCTTGAGTCGAAAACCCTTCCTTGAAGTACGATAGACTGTCATTGAAGCTTGGTGGTCTTCCCTGAACATTTCAGGGTTTTCAAAAAAAAAAAGTGTATCAAATTCGCATCATGCCTGTGAAGTTGGCAGTTTCTTTCGAATTCAAAGACTTTGACTATAGTTTCAAAAAAAATGAATTACGATATGGAAACTACTAAAACGGAGAAATGTGGAATCAACGGTAGTTTTGGCAGTTTTTTCGATCCTCGCTCCCAGATCATGAGATAACGGTTGTCATTGGAGATTACATACCAAGAACCTATGTTCACTTCTGTGCCAGGAATATCCCAGGGAAGCTACTTGGGACTGTTGATGTTTCTGTTTCACTTCTCTGACGGGTATTTAGTGCTTAAGAATCCTCGCCTGTCTTTCTAATCCGCTTAACCCTAGAACGTTGCACTGGGGTACAAATGTACCCCGCGCCATCTTTGGAGCCGTATGAAGACGAGAATTCGGTATTTACCGACCCGGGACCCTAACGATAATTCAATTTTGATTTCATAGTAAGAGTAGGAAAAGTATGTAGATCCAGTTTGCTTTTGGCTTTCCTGTAAGCAGGAATCAAAGATGGCGTGGGGTACATTTGTACCCCAGTGTACGGTTGCCGTTAGTGTTTCGTTCTGTCAGTGGAAATGTGACTCGTGACAATATCAGTTTAAATACTGGTTGTTTTACTATTTATTCAATTAATTCAATTTACTTTTGAAGTAGAAAAAAAATCGTTCTCATTTACGCTGAATTTAACTTTATTATTTTCTATTTTTTATAGTTTTTCAAGATAATGGCTTGCAAGTATAATCTGCGCACAGTAACTACTGTAAAAGTAGCGTTGCGTGTTACCAATGTATAACTGGTCAGAAATATTGTTTTTATTTCAATTTCTGCCCATTTCGTGGTATTTTCCAATACCCGATTTTTCAATTTTCACTCTTCCAAATAATTGCACTTTTTCAAAAATATCGAAATTCCATTTTATTCTATTATTAGACCATTCTTTGAACTTTTAGAATCATTTGATTTTTCTCAAATCGGTTGAAAATTCGCAAAGTTTTAGTGAAAAAAGTCAAAACCATTGTTTCGATAAAGTCCGTACTCTAACCTACACAGCTGTTTTAGGAATTAAAAACAAAGAAATTGATGTATTATTCATTTGTTTTGTTTGCATTTGTACCTGCGAAAGTTTTGATCAAACGCGTGGGGTATGTTTGTACCCCAGTGAAACGTTCTAAGCTTGAGCTTGTGCGACCATCCCTGGCTGCTACTTCGTTATCGATCGGGACTAGCTGAAGTTGCACAGGGAATCAGTAGATAATTGTGCTTGGGACATCTTTCAATGTGCAACTCCTGGTAATCCTAAAGTGTTTTTGATCAATACCGGCGCCGGCCAGGCCCGAACGTAGATCGCGGAAGGAAATGGAAGGAATGGTTAGTCCGAATACTTGCTTTTGCTAGATGCCGTATATACTACTGCGCACTCCACAAGTATTACGGGAGGAAGATATTTTTGTTAGTAAGAGTATAGAAGTTGGATCTACTTCTTCTTTACCGACGTCAGAGAGGTGATTCCACTACCTAGACTATATATCGATCCACCAATTTCATGGACCGGGGACCAACGGCTTTACTTCCCCTTCCGAAGGAAGACGTGACCACAGATTTTTTCACCTCAGAAAAATCTCAACGACTTCGGCTGGAATTGAACCCAGGCCAACTGGAATGAGTGGCGGTATCGCTTACCACTCAACCACCGGCACCGTCGTGTTTGTACCCCAGTGAAACGTTCTAAGGTAGAAAAGTAAGTGTAACGTTCTAGGTATAATTGAGGAGTTCTCCACCAACAGCTTGAAACCTTCGCGGATTATGGTGTAGCAAGAACCGCGTATGTGTAAATCCAAAGAGGTGCTCCGTAATCGAACTCTCAAGAAAGGCTTCCTAGCAGAGCTCTGCCTACCAGACCCTAGAAATTATGTTTATTCCACTACAGTCGTGATTCGCTGGTTAGGCCACACCTCTGTCCAACTAACGAATTTGATTCGTTAGTTGGACCGACTGACAGATATCAAAAACTCTCCAAAGGAGACGTTAGTAGTGTAATTGCATCTATTCACATCTCTAATAATTGTCAGATTGATTGTCAAAGTAAATTTGACATAAGGTTTTGACATTCAGATGCTTTTTAGTTGGACAATGGTCCAACCAGCGGAGGTCCAACTAAAAAGCGGTTCAGTTAAAAAGTGTCCAACCAGCGAATCACGACTGTATCAGGAGAATCTGGGAATACTCCAGAGCAAACAGGAAGAAAATCGTTGCTGCATTCTCTTCTTCTCTTTTTTTCTTCTTCTGGTAGTAAACCAGAGTAAAAGAAGAAAGTATTATGACTGACAAAAACAAAAAATCGCTCCTTTGACCATCTTCATTTCAAGTCAGTAACTCGAGTGTTATTTACAAAAATCTAACTAGTACGAAATGGTGTCTCCACCCGATCAGAAGAGCATAACAAAACAATAACACTATTATAACTATGGTTGATATTTATAACAACTGGAGTTTTATTCAGATAACTGAATTGAAAGTGGATTGCGGACAGTTTTCTATACTATCAATATTATAACATAATCTATTATGAGACCATCATTTTATGAATTGATCGTTTGTTACTAGGTCACTCTCATTAGATGATTATATCTAATACAGTTCTCTTACAGAGGACGTATATACTTTTGGAAAAAAAAATTATATTTCATTTAGTTTGATAAAATCATATCAAATTTTGTTACAATTTTGTTATCATTAGCTAGGTTTTTGTTTTATTTTTTTGTTATTTTAACAACTAACCAGCCGGATCTATAACAGGCTCTGCTTCAAAATATTTTTGAAATAAATAACTCCAGGTGTTATAAATCAGTTATGTCCTTCTGATCGGGCAGTTTTTTGCTGATGTTCTCTCTTTCTACTTACTGCAATTTTTGATTATATATATGCGTCGAAAAATAACATAAAACCACAGATAAATAAAACCAATAGTAATCAATTCAACATCCGACTATTAGAGCCGATTTCTTCACCCTCGCTTAACGTTTAAGCCAGGTTTAAACGTACTGATAAACCAGGTTTAAAAGTTAAGAAAAGGTGACGACATCGACCCTTAATCAATTAGGTAATACCACAGACTAACAGATATAACACTTAAAAACAAAGCTTCGCCCGCTTTAACGGTCATTTTAAATATATTTGTAGTTGGGACTGTGGCCACATTTGAAATTATGGCGCCACTGACATATGAACAAGCATATGGGGGATAGACCACTAGTGAAAAATTGTTCCCAAACCTGAGGGATAACCCACCAGTAAATAAGTGTTTGGGACTGTGAATAAAAGGGTGAGCTAGTGTTCTAGGAAAATTGTCGGATCGATGTTTTTTGAGGGAATTTCCTCATAGTGTTATGTCTGTTAGTCTGTGGTAATACTTTCATGAAAATATTTAAGAGATGGCGCTGCTACGGTGGTGGCTAACGTGCATTAAAATTTATGGGAAAGATATTAAAACTTGGGGTTATGGAGAAACTACAATATTGTAGTTGTAAAATAGATACACATTTGATGCAGAAAAAAATGGGAATAGTTTGTAGAAGTTTATTTAGACACTTACTACAAAATTTTCAAATGAAATCTAACTGTTTGCGCCCATACATTCTACTCATAAGTTTTCACCAAGAGAAAAATTGAAACTCTTTCTCTCACAACTCTCTGTTTCACTTGTTTTGACAGTAGATTCCTCACTAATCGCAATCGGAATGTTTTCTCTTAGAATTTCAGCGCTAATATAACAACCCATTCGAAAAACGATTCATTCAAAAATGGCCGCCGAACTTTTTTTCACTTTTTTGTACGCAAAATACACATATAAATTATTTTATAAAATTAAATTTTCACGACCATATTTTACATTGAACTACCTTGATGCCTGTCCTTTTGCTGGGACAGCTGTCAAAAATGCTAACCCATGTGGCTAAATTCACTGTTCAAGAAGACAGATAGTGTCAAAGGAGGAAATTTTAACATTTTTTTAGAAAATGAATTAAAAATCATTCTGAAGTTTGAAAGGTTGAAAATATATATTGTTATATTTAGAAAGATAAGCTTAATCGGTTTATGAAAAAAAGATTTTTTTTGCTTTATTTTATGAACCAATTCCTGTTTTCGATTACCTGCCCTATTTGTCACTGAAAAATAAAGACACGTCCGGACGATTCGGCAGTGCTGTTCTTTTGATACACTTTGTTACCGATTTTTAACGAGCAAATCTCGACAAACATATGATTAGGGCGTATAAGCCAACTGTCAAAATCCACTTTGAGTTGAAATTCCGAACAAACTGTTGCTCTCCAATCACAGATGCTAGTAGTAAACAAAAGAGAAAAGTTGTCTCTTTCATTAACTGCTGTAAACTGTGTTCGGCCAGAACGGTTTGTCCGGAATTCTCCTTTAATTAAGTTCTTGACGGCCGGTCTCACGAACACTAATCCTGGTTTCTAATCCTGGTTCACTAATCACAGTTTCCTGGTTGAAAACAATCCCATTTACTTTTGCCGTCTTTGTTTATCATTTTCCACCAGCTTGTGATGTAGTATTTGTGTCATGTGGCGTGTACGTACATTAGCCGTAGAAAAGTCTATGACAATTGCAACAGTTGGCATATACACCCTAATGAAATGTTTGTCGAGAAATGAACATTGGTTAAGCAAGTACATCAGTTCTACAGGCTGCACTAACACATGACCGTAAATCCAAGTAAATTCCATAATACCATCATTTCAAAAATTCAGTAAGGCCTAATGTCTTATAACCAACTATTAATATTTTTTCTCAATTTTTGTAGCAAGGTTTGTCTTGATCTGAATTTGTTTTCTTCTACGGACTAACTGTTGAATTTCATTCGCAAATACACATTGACAAATGAGACAATTTTTCATCGCCCAGTGCAGCTCAAGCTGATGTAAGTATGTTTGAAATTCAGTCCACATTTTTACACCACCGAAAGAAAAAAAACCCTTCACGAATAAGACAACGGCGAAGTTGGGTAAAAAATTATAACATAGCTCACCGCTTCACTCGCTACTTATTCGCTGATATACAGTTTATTTTCCCTGTAATAACAGAATACTTGAAAAATGACACCTTTCCTCTTCGTTTTCTGTCACAAGGCCGTTCACGTAATTGATGCTTCAAGGCAACATTAAAGGTCGCTCAGGAAGAGGAAAATGATAGGAAAATTGATGCATGGAAAGTTTTTTGGCACTTGCTGCATGCTCTTTTCTACATTCTTTGAATAATCGATATTTATGCAAAGAAGTTAAGACGACTCAAAAAAAACTTCAAAAAAGTAGCCTAGTGGCTGTATGTTCCAGCTGAAATTTGACCTATATTTTAAAGTATAGATTTCGTATTTCCTATAGTTGAGTGAAGACGAAGGCACTTTGTGAACTTAGTTGTGGAATTTACGTTTCGACATCGTCTCATCAGAATCCGACACTAACTTAATGACAGGATTAAGCTAGCGCCGGTTTGACGCTAGCACAAAAAAAACGGAGACACAGTTTGTGAACACTGAGCAAACCCCTAGTCAAGCGTTTGAGAAATTGGTTGGACAGCAACATTGTGTCTAGTTTAGATGTCTATGACAACAAAAAGCCTGTTACCTAAAATCAGTTTCATCGTTTCCGTTTTAGCGTGTATGTTGCGGGTGGAATCCAGGGCCGAATTGAATATTGTAAATAATTTTTAACAATCGGAGATCCAAACCTAGAACAATTCAATGACTAAAAACTCAAAAATTGTACCCAAAAGTATTATTAGTAACAGTCCATATGCCAAATACATTATGATAATGACGCATAAAAACGCAATTTTAACGACCTGGAGCATGTACAACTATCTCCGACGTGCAGATGGCCCTTCGTCAAAAAACTGCACCCATTAACAAACTATCATCACCGGTATTGAGTAACCGCATATGCACAAGACAATGGTCGGCCCAATATTGCTAGGAGCGAGCCCAGCTGCGCCACAATTACACTTTATGCACCGGAAGAAAGTGGTGGACTTGCAAGATTTCCAAAAAATCAGACCCCAATATTACCGGCCATCGGGAACGTGTGCCACCTGCTCGCACGCGTATACCAATTAAGCCAAAATACACGTTGATCCAGCCCGAAAAAAAACAGGCCAAACGCAGCTTGCACCAAACCAGTTTCGCTTGGATCTTCCTTTTGCATGCGTTACTTTCCGCAAATATAGACGGCACTCTTTGGGGCAGCCTCCGTATCTCATCTTTTTCTCTGTCTCTTTCCTCGCAACATACAACATACCGCTGTCTGCGGTACAGATGGATCGTTAATAGCAGATTTTATAACCAAATTTGACCTCTGTCGTAGCACCAACCCTCCGGATTCCAAACTCAGCTGCTTGCCGTGATGTGATGGAAGGCCAAATGGAGTTTCTTTTTTTTTGCTGCAGTCGACTAATGAGCCACCGCGAGCATCGATCCTCACTCTAATGCCAGCCATCGGTCATCGAATTCAACTTCTGTTGAAACCCTTCTCGATCGTACAAAGCGCATACATGTATGCTCACGGCTGCCACCATCGGTGGAAAATATTGATCATTACGAAATATTCGCACTATTAAAATTACTCAACTCACCGTTAATAGAAGCGACGATCCCGCGAAGATGGTCGGCAAATAAGATAAAAAAAGCGGACCGACAGCAGAAAAGATGATTTTAATTATCAACTTGCTAGAAACGATCAATCATCGGTCAAATTCCTATTTCGGTCGACCGCCGAAAGATCGTTTTTCCACCAAATTAAATTCCTCCCCGAAGCACTGTCGACGATTAGTTATTATGAAATCAATAATTTCTCACACTACTCACGGGGCCACACTCGACTGAAAACCCACAGCCACTCCAGAAATCATCTTTGGAAATCAATTTCCTCGTTGTTTTCGACCCGTTTTCTCAATTAACAGTTGTACGTACTTGAATAGCGCGCCGTGGTACCTACTTCTTTCACCGCATCTACCAGAAGCGGTGGTCCTAGAAGAGGAGATAGCTTTTATGACCGTGAGAAAACAAAAATTGAAATCACTTCTCGACTAATTATTTTCTTTCTCGTCTCTTGCCTTTTTTCAGATCATGCTAACATCTGCTTCGCAATACCTATTCTCCGCGATGGATGGTCGAGTATATTTCGGTGACATTTCGGTAATTTTACCGGCACGCTGGCCAAATTCCTGCATCCCGTACAATCAAACCAGAACGTCAGCCAGTGGCGAACGATCGGATGTAACAATCCGATCGCACACTCGATCGGACTCGCTCATCTGGACGGATCAGTTCTCCGGTTGTGGTGAACCAGGCGATCAGATCTACATCGATTCGGACATCATCGGACGGGATACTATTGGGCGGGAATTTGTCCGCGAATGGGCCAAATATCGGTACGGAGTGTTCGACGAAATCGGATACGATAAAGATCCCATCTATCCCCGGTGCTACATCAACGATGATCACGAAGTTAAACTAACGGGTTGCTCCGATGCACCGGTCAGCGATCATGGACTTTGTGGAAGTTCAACCTCTTCCCCAGTTCCCTACAATATCAGTGACATACTGGACAGAAACGCTCGGACCAGTATAATGTTTGCAGCAGAAGCTCCTAGCGTAACAATGTTTTGCGATGAAGGCACCCACAATCGATACGCACCTTCCAAACATAATCAAATGTGCGATCGGCGCAGTACCCTGGATGTAATTCTCAAACATCCTGACTTTGCTGGTGAAGCCCAAGTAGCGGTTAATCCATCGGTAATCGTCAACACCACCCCAAAATTCAGTTACAAAACCCGAAAATCGACACGCTACGTAATCATCATCGACGAAACGCTCGATATGCAACTACGCGAATCGTGGAGCTTCCTTCGGAGTGCCATCCGAAAATGGGTCGTGTACGATCTACCATCCAACACCGAAATTGGCATGGTCCTTGCGAACGACACTGCTACCGAAAAAATCCTGCAAATATCGTCTCTTCACATTCAAGAAAACAAAGATCTTGTAGCCTCGTTCATTCCATACTCTCCAAGTGACTCACGGCAACCCGCTTGTCTCACCTGTGCCATATCGGACGCCATCAGTATGTTGAACGAACGAACTCGCCTCCACGGCCCGGCTAGCTCAGTCATTCTGGTCGTTGCCCCCGGTATGGATTTCTCGATCGATCACAAATCGCTCGCTAACGCAGCCCGTGCTTCTAAAATTCGCATCACAACCATCAACTATCCGAATGTGATACGTCGCCAACCCCTGGACACGCTCGCTCACGGAACCGGAGGTTCCGCCTTTTCCGTCTTCGAGTGTAAATACAATGGAGAAAGAACTTACCTCACCACATATTTCGAGCTTACGAATGTTCTGTTTAATATCGGAAAGCTGTACTACGAAGGAAACACCAACGATCTGCCTACGGAAATCTATCGCAAGGAACTGATCGACGTCATCGATGACTCCAATCAAATCTCCAAGCGAACAAGTCGAACGGTGACCGGTAGCTTCATGCTTGATTCGTTCATGGGACCTCCGGCACAATTCTTCGTTTACATCCACAACCCGGAGAATCCTTTAATCACAAACCTGAAACTTACAAGTCCAAACGGAAACGTTTACACCTCTCGAAGCGATTCCCGTTCGTTGGTCAAGCAGTTGATGATTTCGGCCGTTCTCAACGAAACGGGCACATGGACGTACACCATAGATCGTTTCAATGGGAATCCTCAGCCTCATTATGTGCAGGTCATAGCAACCCCGCGATCGCGGTACGCTCCCGTCATCCAAGCCCGTGCCTGGATTCATCAGAGTAGATCCGGTGGTCCACCGATCGTCTACGCTGAGGTTAGAAAAGGCGATCTACCGGTCAGCTCCGCCCTGGTCGAGGTTGTAGTTACCCGCCCGGATAAAGTTTGTCAGGCTGGCAGCGGTATGGTTAACGAATGCCGCGAGAAGTTCAAATTACTGGATACCGGTGCTGGCGATCCGGACATTACCAAGGGCGATGGAGTCTATTCGAGGTATTTCAACGCTGAGGAGTTTGGTGGTGCTGGAGCTTACCAGTTCGAGGTAACCGTCAGCGATAATGGCAACACTGCCTACGCACTATCAGAAAGTGGAAGCTATGGAGGTAAGTTCATCCTGGCTGGCATCACTGTTCAAGCAGTAAGAATTTTCTTTTTTCCGTTTTCAGTTTTGTCTGCTAAACAACAACCGGCACGATGCTGTGGAAGCTCTATCGCTATACCACTGAAACAACCCCTGACCCCATTCCAGCGGACTCTACAGCCCATGACGCTGTTTGTAACGCAAGAGCAGTTGAATGAGGAAAGTCATCGTCTAGTCGGCCGTATCAGCGATCTCAGCGCAGACATCGAAGCAATGAGGGTTCGACTTAGTTGGACTTCACCGGATATGGGTGGGAAGACTGTCGCTCGGTACGAGGTGAAGTACGCCACAACCATAAAGGATATCGTCGATAATTTTGATACGGCTGCTGTTCTCTGGCATCACGACAATCCGCTGACATACTCGATCGGAGATGATAGCACATTTACCCTGAACATCACACATGAACCACATTTGATAGGTCAAATTCTATACTTTGCCATCAGACCATTCTCGAAGCTGACGAAAGATGCTGAGCCTGGACCAATCTCCAACTATGTCCGGGTGTTTGTCTCGAAACCAAAACCTACCACGCTGTTTCCTCCCTCCAGCTCCGGTGGGACGGAAAGCTATGATTCCATTTGGTCGTCGTATGATGGAATAAGCAAAAATGACGACGGAATGGATATCATTCCGAGGATTGCAAAAACTATGGATCTTGGATTGGAGCTGCTACTACCGATAATCGCCGGGATTATCCTTTTGCTAGCACTCATTTTGATCTACTGCTACTTCTGTATAGTCAAAAAACGTCACGATACCAATGACGACGAGCAGAAGAAACCTATTAAATGTTTCAAGAGCGATCACAGATTATCGAACAGTCACAGCGTGATAGTCACTGCAGCCGGAAATGCATCTTCTCCTTCCTCAAATACTACCACTTCGTCTTCATCATCTCCGAACCACGTCAACCAACAGTCGCACCTACCCACCTCCGTATCCTACGACATGAATCTCAACGATCATCAAACGGTCGGCATCCCAACAATCTACAACATTGACGACGATATGATGATAACCAAGAAACGCTACAGCACCATGGGCCCAACTCATCCGATGGAACAACAGCTGATTGAAGAACTCAAACAGCAACAGCACATCATCGATTCCCAATCCTTCATTGTGCCAACGAATAACAACTGTGCAGTTAGCATAATCTCCTCCGCTTCCAACAACACAACCCTGACGCGATCCTACAATCCCAACCCAATGCTGCCGAACGGAAGAACACTGAGCCCGTACGAATCGTGGTCTGCCACGCAGCTACTGCAAGAGCACGAACACCATCACCCTCATCATCCACCGACCCTGATGGATGATCTGGTAGACAATAACGGTCCGCATCATTTCTACGGCACTCAACCACACTCGCAGCACGATCAAATGTCCCTTCTGAACAACAATCACCTACACGAAAGTACCCCTCCCGTTCCTCCGCTACCGAACTACACGACGACTAACAATGGCAATAGTGGCCCTGTTTACGTGTACGGACAGCAACAACCGGCAAACCATTCCAACAACGGTTCGGTTAACTCCGTCAACAGTGGAAGCGGACAAACTGGCGCAACAGACACCAAAAAACGCCGGAATGTAACGATGGTCTAGGTCTGAGGGCCGCTAGCAGACTGCAACGTGATAATTTCTTTGTTATGTTATTTTGTATGATTTACAAATTTTGTTCAAAGTTAAGCGCCCATAATTCCCGTTCGTTTGGCAAATGTGTATATTACACATTAGTGCAGGAAACGAGGGAAAACTACAAATTGGATTTCAGTTTGTTCAATCGTCTGCTTTCAATCAATCAATCAATCGAACTAGTCAACTTGGATAAAAGTGTATTTTAGAGACGACCTCACTGGATTTCGATTTGAATAAGTACATTATACTTTCTCGGAAGACGGCCAGTACTGTGTAAACTGCGAAGTATCATTTTGTTAAAGCCAGATCCATTTTACTAGATAGGTGAAATGTGTGAACACCCAAAAGAACGTAAGAGCATTTATGTATATTTTTAAGATAGAAAAAAAGCCTAAGAACAGTTACAATTGTAAGAGTTTAGCTTTGTAAATCGTCAGAACTAAGGTCAATTCGAGCGCACGATGTTTCATAGAGAGTAAATTAATAAACAAATCAATCCTATCAAAACCAATACAAATATGGCATTAATGTATATTTAAAGTAAATGTAAGATCGAAAAAAAAACGATAACAAACAACAGTACAGCTCTAACACCCGATAAACTCCACCAGTACCTTTTCTTATATTACACCATAACCAATCGGTGTTGTTCTAGATAACGCGACAGCTGTCAATGAGTACAGCTGCGGCGCAAATGATTGAACAAATAGTGCAAATAATAATCACGAAACGTTTCATGTGTTGCGCGTCGTTAATCTGTGTAACTGGGAATGGTCTATAACCTACTAATAATGCAGAGTTGAGTCATAGAAAACAGACGTTTAGACTCGTATTCGGTTCGGAATTTGTGTAAACGTTGGCAATCACCATTTCGAATATAATGAGCGATTAGAACACAAACTTCCTTGACCTGATTCAAAGTCTGTACAGATTATCGTGCTCAATAAATTTACAAAAATTAAACAACCGTTAGTAAATGACCCATCGATCGTAGCTATGCAGCTGGAGTACAGCTGTCAAATTACTTGCAGCAGACAGTTGAGTAGATGGTTTGTGGATGTGGAGATGGTGAGTGGATGGTTTCCAATGTAAAAAAATTAAAAAGTTTACACAGGTTTTTACATAAATTTTATTCTAGTCTAAACGTCTGTTATCTGTAGATGAACTATGGCAATACGCAAATTCAACATCGATTCATAAACATAGAACACATTACACTCGACCGAATAAAATTACAGTATAGTCAACCTGTGGTTCGAAAAATTTCTTTTAAATGTTAATTTTACATTTTAATATTTATTTGAATGATTTGGAATATAAGAAAAATAACATGATTTCTAAATAAAGCCATACATGGGTCAAAATTATACACCGTAAGATCAGAGAAAAAGCTCACCGCAAAACTCATTTTGAAACAAAACTCGACGATCCTCTCAACAATGCCGAGAGTGTGTGTGTTTTATATCAGAAAAAATTGGATATCTCATTAGATTGTAAGTTTTGTAACTTAGTTTGTGTACATATACTTTAAAACAACCCAATAAATGAAAATTTATAGTTCTATTTACTTGGTCTGATTTTGTATTACGAAATCCCCGATGTCTTCAAAAATTGCATATAAAGATTTAACTTCGATTTTTTTTACTGTGTTTACTGTGATTGATGCCGATATCATTATTATTGTCATTATTATTATTAAAACATGATGGGCCTAAATAGACTAGAATAACAAAGAGACGCCATCTTAATTCAGTGAAAACAATTCAACTAGCAACCAAGCTACGGCTTACAAGCACCACTGCAAATGTGAAGGCCTCATAAAACTTGTTTGTTGTTATTCTGTTTGTTTCTTTTAGCCAAAATAAAAATCTACTACGACTTCTGGAATCTAAGTTTCTCGACCAGCTATCTGGAATAGAATTTTGCAGCAACAAAACCACATTAGAACAAGAACAATTGCGATTTTTTTGATTGCAAGAGGAATATGTAAAAGCGAGATAATAAACCATCAGAGCTCGTCGCTGTTTAAGTGCTATCTTATGACAAACGCCATTTTGGGGTAAACTGAGTTAGATATGCCACATTAGGACCATCCATAAATGACGCAGCATTTTTTGAGTGATTTTTAACACCCCCTCCCCCATCGTAGCATTTCGTCACAAACCTCTAAATACACCCCCCCCCCCCTGGTAATTACGTAGCTTGACGGTAATTCTCCCCTCCCCCATTGTCCCCGTAAAATTTAAAAAAAAAAAACGATGTTAGTTATGCTCATTTAATACAGCTACGTAGCATGACATGACCCCCTACCCCCTGTCGTCACACATCATCACAAATTTTGCTCGGTGTATGATCAGCATTATAATCTTTCACGTATTTTGTCACCTATTCGCCGCTTGGACAGCGCTGTGGTGCAAAGTACCGCACTACAGCGCCACCTTCATTATATAAATTACAGCTTTATTTTTCATACGACTTTCAATGAAGAATCAAACCATCGTTTCCAACCGTTTCATTCGATGCAAGTATTACTTCTAGAGTTTGTGTCTCGGATAAAATTGAATGAAATATCTGCCCCGTCGCCATCTCCAGACGGGCACCTCGCACTAGTTTTGACAGAACAGTGAAAAAATCGTGGTCACTTCGGGCGTGGATGCATTTTTGCAATATTTTACTAGAATTCGGTCCGTAAGATTATCCGCCATCACAATGAATCGAGCCCAAGTGGCCAGCTTACTGGAGGAAGTGCGAAGATCGCCGGACAAAGCCACGGTCCATCGTAAGTTGGTGCAAATACGAACAGAGGTCATCAACAGTGATGCTGGCATTCAGCACTTTTTCTCACTCGGGGGCATCAAACTTCTTGTGGCTCTGATGGCCAAACCGTACGAAAAAGTGCTGGAGGTGGCACTCAGCATCCTCGGGAACTGCTGCATGCAGAAGGATTGTGCAAAACAGGTGAGATGGTCGGATTTTTTCTGGTATTTTTCACCTTTCGTGGGAGGGACAAAGCAGCTAGAGGTTTGTCGGTCTATTGAAGCATCGCATGTTTTTGACGAATCGGCACTAGAACCGAAAAGATGTGTGTCTTGGATGCTTATGTTTCCAAGTGAAATTTGATAATTTTTTGTTAAAAATAATTAAAATTAATGTAATTTATTTTTAGGCCTACGAAGAGGGTATTTTATCGCCTCTAATATCGTACATCGCGAATTTATCGAATCCAGCAATTCAGTGCCGCGGTTGTCGGTTGCTCGGCAATCTAGCCCAATTTCCCGCGATCACCTACGTACTGGCTAAAGACTGCAGTAGTACGATCTACGCTCTCAACTCGATTCTTACGGAACCGGACAACACTGCCGTGCTGATTATG
>NC_080670.1:18174496-18199496 GCF_030247195.1 Topomyia yanbarensis | reverse complement strand
CAGTTCTGGTCGTTTTGTAAATCTTGTTTTCGACTAACAGTAAAACCATTTTGATTCAGAAGTATGTTTTAGAAGGGCGCATGTTTTTTCGTGCACTTATTTAAAAAAACGCATTGAATCCATCTACCAGTGTGATGAGACATTTTTGCCTTTCTCATATAGAAAGGTTATGCAATCACTCTGAAAAACGTTAACCCAATCCCGGCCCGGAGGGCCGAGTGTCATATCCCATTCGACTCAGTTCGTCGAGATCGGAAAAAGTCTGTATGTGTGTGTGTATGTATGTATGTGTGTGTGTGCATGTGTGTGTATGTGTGTGTGTATGTGTGTGTGTATGTATGGCACATTTTTGCCTTTCTCATATAGAAAGGTTATGCAATCACTCTGAAAAACGTCAACCTAATCCTGGCCAAATTTTTTTTCGACTCTCATAAGGTTTCTGGATTTTAACAGGGGCGTAGTTGATTGTTTACGGAGAGGGGTTACACCCCCCCCTCTACTGTTCACTTCCCTCCTTTAAAAATCTCCTTAAATCACCCCTCAGACCACCACCCCATCCAGCCCTCATACCCCTCCCTTTCAACCCCATCATCTTTAAACCACCACTATATCACAAAGCATACCAATTTAAGCTCGGGAGTCGTTCGTTCATGGGACTTTCGCCCTCCTCACATACCCACCCCCGCATGACAAAATGAGTTAGCAAGCAGATAACATTGATCTAATGCTGATTAGGCTAATGGAGTATTATATTTTTTTATTTCAAGTGTTTCACCGTCAACTCAAGTTCGTGGCTGGCATGCCATTGTGTATAAGTGCAAAGTGTACTAAGAATGTAATGGACATTTCCACAATTATGTTGAACATAAAAAGCCTCCGTGCCATAGTTTAGAGAAATGAGAAAGGCACAATTGCACCGCTAGGTGGATTAAAACAGGTTTTTATAACTGTTTTCGAATATTATATCGGTTGAGAACTTTTAGAACATGATATTTCGAGAAATTTTGAAAGTGAAATTCAATCAGTTGTAAAGTTATAGAAAATAGCCTTTTAAAATAAACGGACAATTGAATTATTACTAATACTTTATGAATACATTATCTAAGTTCTTTATTCAATGCAATATGTATGCAAAAAGTTAAAAACTGGATTTCCCTTGAGAACTGGGCCAAAAAATCGAAAAAAATGTGTTGGCGATCCGAGAACTAGAACAGAAATTGTAACTCTTGGACCTCTGAAGTGCATGCGTACAAAATGCTATAGTCTAATGTTTGTTTTCATTCATTTCATTTAATAATTTTCAGTTGAGCAATTCTGTCGTAAACTGCATTGTGGAGCGAGGGTCATAACTTCCTAAATTTAAGTGTTCCCATTAATTTAGTACACTCTCTTTAACATAAACTACTCTAACGAATGAACGAATGGGAGTAGGTTCGATAAATTTTGAAAGAAGCCGTTAAATCAACCACTTAAGGGATTACACCACCGCAAAATTAAAAAAAAAATCGAAATTGATCTTGATTGATTTTATTATTCCATATCAACATTTGAATAGGGCTAATAAGATTTGTGAACAAACTTTTGTTTTGCTGATTTCTCTTATGTGGTTTTTGTTTGAGGCGAAACTGAGTCAGTTCCTAACCCCAACTGCTGTCAAAATGTATGAACTGACAGCGGTTGGGGTTAGAACCTGACTCAGTTTCAGGTTCAAGCGAAATCGCCATTAATTTGTTATCATTTCAACACAGAAAACATTTGAAATCGATTCTACCAAGGGCAAAGATGTTGATTCATGTGTATTTTTCATAAAATTCAACTCTGTAGCGGAAAAATGAGCGAAATAAGTTTGTTTACAAAAGTCTCATTAGCCCTTTTGAAGAATTACTATTGTATTGATCTAAAATATGGGTCTTCAATATAATATATCAAAATATGGAATGCGGCAAAAAGCGAATAATAATGGAAAGACAGTATTCGAAAAAGTTCGAGTTTAGAACGACTTTCATTCTACTTGGAGTTATTTATTTCGCTTCTCATTTTCCGAGATTTCCCTTACATAAAGCATTTCGGCTATAACTGAGTCAAAAAAAATACAGGGGGCCCTAAGTATTTCTTTCATTTATTTTTTATTAGTAAAAGTCAAATAAGGAAAGATTACATCATAGAGAAGATAAACCAAATTTTGTCCTTTTCAGAATTGTTTTTGGATTTCCAACAAAAAAAAAAAAATCACTAGAACATTGTAAGTTTTTTGCGTTTCTCCATCAGTAATTAGTTAACAAATACAATACAAACAATTTGGAATATCCTTTTCATTATTTATAACAAAACACATGTACAGGAGTCAGGAAATAAATTTCATAAAAGTGGAACATGTAATAAGTTTAACACTTCATTTATTAAGTGAACAGATTCTGTCGAAAATGTTTGAAAATAAATATTTTGTCTCTTGCGATTAGGTAATCAACCAATAAACTTATAAAACAATATTATAAAAATCATTTGGAAGCTTTCCTCTTGGTTTGGTACAGGTGCCTGGAATGCAACATTATAATTCAACTAATGACAATAATAATGGATTCAAGTATGTAGGTACTAGGTTAATAAATTCATTTGGTAAAATTAAAAATAACGTTTAACACACAAATCATCGCATATTATTGAGTGAATATGACTAGCCGATTTAGGAATGTTGCGCAAGAACGTTAGAAATCGCAACAAGTTGAAAACAAAGGCCAATGGACTACGCCTAACTACCCCTCAGTGGATGCAAATAACTGAAGTTCGCCGTCTAACTGAACTCAGACGTCAGCTGTGAGATTCCATCCGAAAATTGTTCTTTTTAGGAAGAATTTGTTTTAGATAGGTAGATTATTAAGAGAGGGGTAATGGTTTTAGCGTTAAAAAACCCTATTTGCGATTTTTTTTTAGAAATTTGGGCGAAGAGAATTGATCAAAACTTTTGTACATTATATTGTATCATTTCATCCAAAAGAGTCATTTCACAAAAAAAATAAATTTCACGCTGAAACCCTTACCCCCTTAAACATACTTTATACATCTTCACCTAAACTCCTTGGCAGGGAAAATATACTCCGATTGAAGAAGAAAAGACGAGTTTGCAATCAAAGTAGCTAGTAAACATAATTGTATTCCGAAAAAAAGAATTTGAATTTCACTACCAATACGCTCATTCAAACTCGTGGCTCATAAATTGGTAAGGTATGCGACGCACCTAATCCCTAAATCCTAAATTATAATCTTAAAATAATCCATTTTATTTATACTCAAAATAAGATTTACAGTTTATGCTTTTAAGACAGATAGTCACGTAGCGAACATGTTCGCGGTGGCCTCATGATGCTGATGCTTGAAGCGATATAAAACTTCGATGTTCGCGATTCTCAAATAAACGAGGTATTCGCTTTATATGTGTTCACCGAATATCGCTTCGAAACTCTGTGGAAATGTTCCAAAAACGCAAAAACCACGAGCCACGAGCTTACCTCGTGTTCGACGATGTGTGCTTCTAAGGTTAATGTGAACTTTTTCGAACATTGTAAAGAGCGAACTAGATGCGAAGCTCGCTTCGTCCGAGCAGAGATAAGTTTTACCCCTAAATGTTCGCAGCGATTGTGTCAAACTCATCGATTGCATGTGGTATGCTTGAGAAGGTGCTTCGTGAAGCTTCGAACAGCAATCAATTCATTTTTCGAACTTTTCCTGCCCTGGTGGTGGGCTTGTATAACGACGACTTCCGTTAATCTGAACTGCATTTGCAAATTTGCTGTTGAATTTTTCTGTTGAGTTTCAAACATCTTAAAATGAATTATCGATATCGCACCGATGAAAGTAACGGTGCTTTATTGTTCACACTGGCTTGGGACAAATTTTATTATTCGATTGCTTTGCTTGTTTATAATACTGGCACGGTACATATAGACAGCGGACTTTAGGTAGAAACGCTCGTTTGATTCACTGCACTGTTAACAAGCAGAGCGACTGAATAGGTACTGGTATCGACCCTGTAGTAATCCCATGATCCCCAGCTCGAGAGAGCACTCAATGAAATTTTTCCACGATAGTTGATATTTTTCTTTTTATGGAATGGATTTCCAGTAAGACGAACATAAGTGAACACAAGTAGAAGCAGAAGCACCAAAACGCCGATGTGTCTTTTCAGAGGTACCAAAGGGAATTCTTCGGGTCCCCGATTTAAAGGCGATTTGAGCCGAGAAGAAGCGCTGATAACCATTGTTTCATTGATATTGACGAGGCACTCTTGAGAGATTAAAAAACCATCGGAAGCTACTATGGGGATATTCGACTGTATTAAGTTTTGTTTGTCGCATTCCAATGGAGGATGAGTATACGTTGCAGTTATGATTGCGGTCGGTCGTAACTGAAAAGCGAAGACTGAATAAATAGAAATTTATTGGGCTTCCAGGAGAAAAACCAGGACAAATCAAGCATTTTCTTCGACATCCCAGGACACCAGGACAGTCAATGCAAAACCAGGACTTGTCCTGGGAAACCAGGACGTATAGTCACCCTATATTATATTGGTTCTTGGTAACGAAGCCAATTTATGCGCATTTCATTGATTGTAGGTTGCGAATTAATAGGAGCGGCACCCTCCCAAACGAGGCCAAAATTAGGTTCATTAAAGCAAAATTTACCACACCAAGTCGTTTTTCCAAATTTAATATAGTTGTAGACATATTTTTTATTTCAATACAGTAGGCGAATTTCCCGAGATATTTTGTCTTGAATTTCAGATTCAGGTTTTCAATTATACTTTTCGTTGCGCAAAACCGCCGGAAAATGAACCGAACTCTGGCTCCTTTCAGTCAGAATTCCGAACCGCATTCTGCAACTGGGTTGACAATTTGGGACATATTTCACAGAGTTAGTTAAAAAGGGTTAGAAATTCGTCGCTAATTGATCTATTTACTTCCCCAGATGGCGATCGTTTCATTTTCTAATCAGCGCCATCTTTTGACTGAATAATTATGAGCCATCTAGTGACAAAATGTTAGAACAACCTAGCCAGTGCAATCACCCCATTCGATGTTCTTCCCAGTTTTGTTCAACCAGAAAATGAGTCGGAATGCTGGCGGTGTCAATTGGTGTCACTGGAGCCGGTATAACAGAATGCCGGCTCATTTCCGATTGAACTTTACTGGGTTAGCGTGATGTTTCGGAATCGACTGTTTCGTTGGACCAACGTTGCACGACGTCCAAATAACCATTCACCAGACGTGCATTATTGAACCTGTGCTGAACGATTCCAAAACAATTTTTTTGGCTTCTCAGTGGCATATGAGCTATGGTGTTAGTGAGAGGTTGAGATGGAAATGAGGTTAAATCAGGTGGCTGTGTTCTGTGTGCATGTCTATACATATTTCATATACATATTGACTTATTTGACGTCTAGGAAACCAACACAGCTGCAATGTGTATAAACAACATACATATAACGCGATGTTTTCAACTCGCCATCTGATTTATCGTCATTTGGCAAAACTTCCACCCGATTTAACCTCAATCTTGCACTAACACAACTGCACATGGATTAGTGAATATGTCCATACACATAGCAACTGTGTTGGTGTCCTAGACGTCAGTGTTCCAGCCGGAATCCCAATGCATATGCCGGTTTGGTTCGAAAAAATAAAATAAGATTAGGATGGGATTCGGTGCGACTGCTAAAATATACGTTGAGAAGCACCAATCAGCCGGGCATGACAAAAATTAAATGTTTTACAATTCTTTTGAATACATGTCCCTATAAAATGAAGGCCTTCATCAACATTTTCATTATAACAGAAATTGCGTACAAAACAAGCCCATTTCATGAAAATATAGTGTGAAATTTTTGTTTGAAATTTTATATGCATAAAGAGAAGTTCTCTCAGTTCACAATCCTGCAGCTACCAATGATTCTAAAAAGCATTGGTTGAATCCGAGGAGAAAATTTAATTCAGCTTTCAACCTAAGTCTACTAGTTAGCACGATTAGCTAACTACTGTAGCAAGTTAAGTCCACATACAAAATCCCGGCAAAATAAAATTAAACTTAATGCTATGTCGCACTTTTTCACAAATTTGGTCTCAAAAAAATTGATAGCTCGACAGTTAAACAATGAAATTGAACATGAATGGCATATGATTGAGCAGCTCGGCTGTTTGATTGAATGATGCAAGCGAACAACTGCGAATTGAACATAGTAGGAGAAGATTTGAGATTTGTTCCTCCTTCAAGTTCAAAACAACCAGTTGAAAATTTGCAGCTCTGCTCTGCTTACCGTGCCGTGTTTACCAACACACAACCAGATCATTCAGCTGTGAAGCTATATTTGTAAACATAGCTCACAGTAAGACATTTTATGTGGACGTACCAGTCGACTTCGTCGGCGTGCACAGTCCAGTTGGGCCGGTTATTGGGTCAATAAATGAAAAATAAAATTCGTCTTTTATGTCATAAATCGATGCAGCTCACCTTTTTAAATATTACAATATACTTATACATTTTCAACCTTTAAAACTTCAGAATTATTTTTCATTGATTTTCTAAAAAAAATGTAAACACGTCCCAACAAACAATTTAGCTTCCCGGATAGAATTTTACAATAGAATTTACCCTACAAACAATCATAAAACAATAAACGGTAAACTTTCATGTATCGGCAGAGACTGCTCTGCTAGATTTCTGTAAGTCTTGGTTTGGCAGCCCTGTCAGATTTTTGCGCGCAGGATGCGGTTAGTTGAACTAGGACGAACTCGGTTTCGCTCGCGTATCCTAGCAAATTTTGACAGGAACCGAGCAAAACTCTGGCATAACTCGGAAATAAATCGTGCAAAGATCCTGGCAATTCCTACCTGGTAGAATTTAGCACGAATCGAGCAAAACATCTGACAAATATGTGGAAGGAAACGTACAGAAATCTTGACCGTACAGTCCTGGCTGGATTCTGCCTAAAAGTGATCAGCATCGGTTAGCGTAACCGCTTCTGTCAGAAACGGTTGTTGCATTTCAGCGGATTCTTCGGAAGAATTCTCGCACAAATCGCGCAAAATTCTGGCAGAAACTCTGCCAGAATCAATTTCGCTTTGCTCAACTTTTGCTAACTTTCTGCTTACCACGGTGACTGGAAACGCTACAGATTTAATGTGTGTGAAATAAATTGAATTTACAGTCAAATTCCAAATTAAATCCCCACACAGTACATTGAGAAATGAAAATATGCAGAATTCGCTTATTTTCTCTTTACGTTTCTTTTGTTCTACTGTGAGTTTAACGCAATTTCTGGCATCTTCTTCCTCATTCAATGAATGGATAGACCAAATATGTTCAATGCATAAAATTAACAGCACAAGAAAAGAGGAATAGACAGAAAAAAGCCAACGATAACTAAATAAAGTTCTCCGTGTAGGTATATTGTCTCTCAGGGAGGCCCTTTTCATATATTTTCTTGAAAACGAATGCTAAAAATTTATGACGTCAGAAATTTTAGCGTTATTTCTCCAACACACTCAAAGCACAACTATTGCTCCCATCTTTCCTAGACATCTTGATAGTGCGAAGCAGTAAAAAAGTGAAGTGAAATCTTTAAGCGAAACAGTGACTTGTGCGGGGCGGAAAAGAATTTTATTTCGACGAAATTAATTGTGGTTGTTTAAAAATCTGCAGTTAATTTACAATTCTAACGGTACGGAAAGGTATAATGTTGTTTTCGCTGTAAAATTGTCGAAGAAAAATTGTACATCGGTGACGCTGAAGAGGTCCGTCTCGAATGTGTTATTCATTGCTTGTGACAAGACCGTACAAAAATTCCTTTGTTGAACAGTCAGAAAAATATGAAGGCAGCTTAATTGGTGTCGAATATTAGAACGAATTAAATGTCCGTCGTGATAGTGCATTTCGTGAAAGTCATGACAAAAGCTGGAACCTGGATCAAACCCGTATAATTTTGGCTTATCAAAAAATAGGACTGAAGCAAAAGGAACAGAAAAATTGGTGACGTAGTCTGAGAGAGGGGTGTTCTTAATCTGGTATTAAATTTTCAGCTACTTCTTAATCACACCATTAGCTGTTTACTTCCAGACAAGTTGAACGGAACACACTACTTGACAGATAAGCCAATAAGTTGCCTCACAATTTTCTTTATTCTTTGTACTAGCTTTATCCCAGTGCATATTTTGTTGCTAGAATGGATGTCGTCTTGGCCTGAAGAGGGCAAAGGACTTTCCGCCGTGAATCACACGACACAGTTTGTACGCCACGGAGAACCAACAAAAATAATAATTGCGTCTCATCATCGAACCAACACGAGCACTTGCTTTTTGTTTTGGCCCTGAAACAGTGGTGCCAGGTTTATTCAGCTGTAAAACCATTATTATTGTAATGTAGGGCAAGATTGGAGCAAATAATTAAACCTCCAAAAATAATTATAATTTATTTAATTTGGAAGCGTCAAAGTTCTGTGTAGCTTCAATGAAAAATCAAACTTGATGTGATCGACCAAATTTTAATCGGACCGTTCGTTCTACTTCTGCGCTACTGGCAATGCTTAACAGAGAACTTACGCAGTTGTCTTTCGTGTTGTTCTCATATGTTTGTTTCATAATCATTTCCGTTGCCCAAGTTCGCAAAAGAAACGGTGTGATTCGGGTTATGAAACCGTTTAAAAAGCATTGGGAATGTTGATGAACGGGGAACAAGGAAAAATAAAAATGCTCTTTTGAAGGCCACTGCCAACAGCGAAGGCTATTTATTGGCTTTGCAAAACAACTGTTGTGGGTGCTGAAAAGTAGCCAATATCGAAGTACATTTTTGTAGGTCATTCATTGTTTTACACTACGTTATCTGCTGTTGTAACATTTTTTAAGTTGAAATCCTGTAGTAAAATTTTTCTTGGCGGTATTGCAATCATCATCAAACGAGATCATAAGCAACGGCTACTAAATCAATACTGGTTGTTAGTATTTGAAGTTTGCTGTCGCATGTAGATAGCGAAGGCCTCCCCAGCACCAAGAGGAATGTGGCAGAGGGCCAGCGGTGTGTTGGGTTTGCTGGTTCGTTTGTTGGCCGGTAGGGTTGGTCAATTGGTGGTTTCTTCAATGCAAGAGACCAGATACTAATAGCTTGGGTGGTGGAGGACACTGGATGAGGTTTGTTTGCTGGATTGTTATGTTGTTGCGTCTGATTGGGACATGGGCGTCATTTCCGGTATTCGGGGAGTGTGGCGAAGGGCCCGAATTGGACCTTGATTAGTGTTGCTGCTGCTTGTTGATTGTATTAGGGAATGAGCGACCTCTATTACACCGACGAGTGTGGTAGAGGGCCCATGTTTGATGTGGGTGTGGAGTTTAGGCTTATATGTTGTCAAATAATTCGGTATCTTTCAGATGGTTAAAAACGACCTCGTCCCATATAGGGTCGTTGGCCTTGATGTCGCGGATTGATGCCTGGAGGTCGTATATTTCTCGAAGGTCCTGGTGTTCAAGACAGTTGGGAAGAATGTGTTCAAATGTCTTCCGGGTCCTGCAGATTGTGCATGTATGGTGGTTGGAAGTTGGAAATAGTGTGTGCGTGGGAGATCTTGGTGTGCCCGGTCCGAAATCCGGATGGGACCCTTTGTTCTCTCCAGTTTTTGCGGTCGTCCCATTTTCCGAGTAGTCCTTTAACTTTTCTGAAGGTGTCCCCGTGAGGTCTGCCAGGAGTTAGCAAAGTTGTTGAGGGTTTGGATAAAATATCGGATGCTGTCACTTCTTTTGTTATGGTCATCGGCGGCCCTGGGTTCCCAGGTGTTCGGCGTCTTCTTTTCCTCGTATGTTGTAGTTCCCTTGAAATTCAGCAGAGGGTGGTTGTTGTTGATTTCAATGGCCGGGATGAATGGGTGTCAGGATTTGCGCTCGGAGTAGATACCATGAGCGAGTCAGTGAAGATAACGGTTGCTGTGTTTTCTGGTTTTTTGGATATGGCTAGGGCAATGGTAGCTGCTTCAGCGGAGAAAACGAAGCATTTAGATGTAGGCGGAGGAAGAGGCTTGTTTCGCTGTTGCTGATTCTGATTCCAACCTCATCATCCTTTTTTGATCCGTCCATTTACAAGCGAGTGTGGTTGCGGTGACGCCTCTAAACGAGTTGGTAGTGTACAGTAGAGTGGCCCAAAGTTGTATGAAAAAAATGTAAAATGCAGAATTTCAAACCTTGCACCTGAATATGATAGTTTGGGTGGCTAATAAGCTTCCCTGAAAATTTCAGCTCATTTGGTACACTGGAAGTGGTTCCGCAAATCGCTCAAAGTTTGTATGGGAAAAATTGGCCAGATGTATGGAGAAACTCATCAGTTTCACATTTTCAGACCTAGGTGGCGCTGTAATCGATCAATGTTTTTCGTGAGAAAAATGAAGACTCCTTTTGTCACCACAAATCGACTCGTGAAGACTGCAAGTCAATCCAACTAGAACTGACAAAGTTATAAGCGCGCAAAGTTGATAGTGTCATGGGTTGTAGTTGGGGTGGCTCTGTCGAAAGTGAAAAAAGCGGCTTATGGTGAACGCGGCTTATGTTGGATTGACTTGCAATCTTCACGAGTCGATTTGTTGTTACAAGAAGATTCTTAATTTTTCTCACGAAAAACATTAATCGATTACAGCGCCACCTAGGTCTGAAAATGTGAAACTGATGCGTTTCTCCATACATTTGGTCAAATTTTCCCATACAAATTTTGAGCGATTTGCGGAGCCACTTCCAGTGTACCAAATGAGCTGAAATTTTCAGGGAAGCTTATTAGCCACCCAAACTATCATATTCAGGTGCAAGGTTTTGATTTCGAGATTTAAGGTATTTTGGGCCAGGCTAGTGTATAGCTCGCGTGATTTCGGTGGCTTCTCCAGTCCGGATGGTCTGGGATAGTGTTGTGTTGAAATGGGGGAATTTCGCGTTCCAGAGGCGTGGCCAAACTTTGTGGAGATGTACGAGTAGTGGTATATGGGATCTGGTCTATTCCTGATATATTGCTTCGGCTGTTCCATAGGTTGCGGACTCGTCGTTTCCGGATGTTTTTTTTCTTTTCTAAGATTTCTATTGCTCGTCGGAGGGATACCAGGGTGATGTTCCAGCGGAAGGTCAGGAGACCGGTTTCAACACATGGTATCCACAAGCCTTTTCCGGTTGGCACATTCGTTCTTAACCTTTCGGAAGGGGGGCACGAAGGTTGTCTTGCGGTCCATTGTGATCTTGAGTATTTTCGACTCCGTATGGTACAGGATCGATGTGTTGCTAATAGCTTCTTTGGATTGAAACTCGGAAACCTATGGCGGATGTAGCCTATCGGAAAAAGCTTACTGCTGTTTGCAATTTAATTCTTGGCCGTTGGTCTTTCCGGTGAAAAGGTCGGATTCGCTTTCTCCGATTCCGAAATCGTATGCAGTTACCGAGGTTGCCGCGTATGCCCCAGCGGTCAAGTTGTTGGATTACTCCTTCATGCCATGCTGTATTGTAGTCCTTATCGATGTCCAAGGTGGTAATGTCAACGTTAAGGACTTCTTTTGTTGCTTGGTTTAGGATCTCCCCGAGGGATGCAAGGTAGGACCTGGTGCCTTTTCCTTTCCGGAGTGCGTGTTGTCTGTTTTGTAGTAGTTGCCACTCTTCAAGGATTGTGGTAAGGCGTGCATTGGCCATTCGCTCCACTATTATGGCTATAAGGCTAGGAGGCTGATTGGCCTGAAGTCTTTGGGTGTGCGATCTCCTCTGAGGGAGAGTCGGGGTGGATTGCGTCCAGAAAGTCGCTCCAACTTGCTGCCTTGGCTTCGACGATAGCCTTCCACGCTGCGTTCCGGGATTGGTGGAAATGGTTCAGCCTGTTTGCCCAGAGATCGCTATCCATCGGTGTTCTTTGGAATTTTCATAGTGCTTGTTGGCACTGGTTACTTCGGGGCTGTCATCTCTCACTGAACCCCTCCGCGCAATGGCGAACAAAGGCAGTAAGTTCCATTGGACAAATGAAGCTATAGACGCTTTTGGTCAAGTTAAGCTAGCACTATCGAATCCAAAACATTTGATACTCTATAATCCCACACATGCAACGACATTGCTCCCAGACGCAAGCGATAACGGTTTAGGAGCGGTTCTGAGGCAAACGACGAGTTCAATAACGCGCCCTGTATACTACGCTAGCTCTCAACTATTGAAAAAAAAAAAGATTCAACAAGATAAGGAAGGACTAGCAATCGTTTGGGCTACAGAACGCTACGGGATGTACCTGCGAGGATTAAATGTTATCATTCTAACGGATCTTAAGCCATTACAATTCATTTTCGGTGAATCATTTAGTGCAAACCAGCGTCAAGAGCAATGGGTCCTAAGGATGCAATCGTACTGCTACAAAATCGTATATGTTCCAGGTGAGATAAACATAACATCCGTTGTCCAGGCTCTGTGAAGCGGTGGGAGCGTATGACAGAGCTTCTGAAGAGGTACTCTGTTCTATTGTGGAGGTAAACAAGCCAAGTGCTATAACCACGAGCGAAGTCATCCGTTAGTACAAGGAAGATGAGGGCATCGGTAAGATGAAAATAGCGCTGCACAACGACTGTTGGGAAACTGTCAAGGGATATATTCCATTCAAAGGAGAATTGTGTTTTTCCAAAGATGTGTTGCTCCGAAAAAATAAAATAGTGATCTCGGAAAACCTTCGCCACACAGTGCTTCAACTCACTCATGTGGGACACCCAGGGAAAGAGCAAATGAAGCGACGAATCAGAACAGCAGATTGGTGGCCGCCTGGTGTAGATGCAGCAGTCGAGAAATTCTGCGCCAATTGCAGTGATTGTCAGATAGTGGAACAAAGGCAAAATCGATCTTTTCTCAAGGTGATGAAAATAAACCAGCTAAAAGGATACAATTTGGAAGTGTCACTGCAGGAATCTTTGTACATGTATTCGCTAACCCCGCATAGTGCCACTGAAGTTGCACCTGCCACTCTTATGTACGGTCGAAGATTTAGAGGTTTGATGCGAAGAGATGCGGGACAGGGACTTGACAGCAAAACGCAACGTAAAAGAGTATCGAGACGAACGAATGAGCGCAAAAGAATCATCAATCAAAGTGGGTGACGAGGTACTGATGAGAAACATGCGCTGCAGAATAAGCTTTCACCTGGGCTCCTGTCTACGCCAGCAACAGTGGTGCACAGGTTAGGTAGTACCACTACAGTAGAGTCGTCGACAGGGGTAGCAGTACAAGAGGAATGCTTCTCATTTAAAAAGTCTACACCGTGCGTAGGTTGGAACAGACAAAGTGGAGCCGCCAGTAGAAACCCCAAACTCAGAAGTTCCAGAGGAACAGAAAATCATAACAGCTTCGGAATGCACTCGTCCACGTCGACTCCTAGGTCGACCGAAACGTTTCGAGGATTATTTGCTACACTAAACAAACATTTGAGCTTAACATTGCTACTTAATCTAAATTAGAGAGATATGTTGTGATAGTTGGCAACACTATCAGTAAAATGTAACGCATACACCTTTACACAGAACTAACTAGAAAGAAATTGAAAAAATATGCCATGCACTAAACACGCGTGACGTATTCTCAATAGCATGAAAAGTGCAAAGAGCGTTTTTTATTCTTCTCTTTATTTGCTCTGAGTTGCATTACATCCCTGGACGTCAACATCAAATTACAAGGATCCCGCCTTTTTTTCGCCGACGACATAAAGTTTTAGTACCCTTTGTTCGACTCGAGCATTCCAGGATACTCACGTCAAGGATCTCAGAGTCATCATGGATTCAGCACTAAAGCTCAAACCAACTGCGTCATACATCGTGGATAAGGCATCATGACAGCTTGGGATCATCTTCCAAAAAGCGAAAAACTCAGGGGGTGTCACTCCTGTCATCCTCTATGCAGATATACAGACTTTGACAGAGGCAATGGCTTTAGGCCCATGTCGCCCGTGCAATAGAATTGGGTTGTTTTGATTATAACAAAGGCAGATTTTGGCTAGGACAAAATGGCTGCCTAGCAGGAGGCTGGAAAAACTTCAAGAACGTATTCTGTTTAAAATCACTATTGTGCGTTGGTTCGCTGTAGACTATTGTTCTGTTCCTTGAAATCGGGATCGAGCTGATTCATACGCTTTGAATTTCGACATCTCCCATGGCGAAACATATCTCAGCTGCCGAGCTACGAAAACCGTTGTCAGTTAATACAGCTCGAAACTCAGTATCCGGAGGGACTGCTCTCTAGCCGTAAACACGTACTCATTTCGCCGCCTCTGGATGTGACCGAGTTACTAATGAAAAGATTGTAAGGAGAAGCTCTCATGTGCACATAGGCTCTTTTGAATAATTTTACTAGAAGTAAATTTCACTTGAAACCAAATCGTGTATAATAACACATTGAAACCGATTTCTGCTCAACTCAGTTACGTCTTACTGTCACGGTCTGTGGCATACTCGCAAAAATTGCACATTTCGCAGTAGGAAGCTCCGGCCACCATGTGATGTCTTTAGTGAATTAGCATATTAATCGCTACAAAGTTGCTCCAAGCGAATTCTGATTAGTATGGTTAACAATCATCTTTACTCTTTCACAGTACCGAGCCCACATTAAAGTTATACATAGAGAGGGGGAGAGAGAGAGGTTAGTACAATTTTGACGATCACTGCTTTACGATGGCGACTAGGAAAAAAGTTCTGCTGAAAGTGATCATCCTCGGTGATAGCAGCGTGGGTAAAACGTCGCTTATGAATCAGTATGTGAATAAGCGCTTCTCCAACCAATACAAAGCCACGATCGGGGCTGATTTCTTGACTAAGGAAGTGGTGATTGACGATCGGGTAGTGACAATGCAAGTAAGTAGCTATTTCGTAAATCAGTAGTTTGGTGAATCATTCTGTTATTGTTATCGTACTATTTAGATTTGGGATACTGCCGGTCAGGAACGGTTCCAATCACTCGGAGTTGCATTCTATCGTGGAGCGGATTGCTGCGTTCTGGTGTACGACACGACCGCTCCGAATACCTTTAAAAATCTTGACTCCTGGCGAGACGAATTTCTGATCCAGGCGAGCCCGCGGGATCCAGATCACTTCCCATTCGTAGTGCTAGGAAATAAGATCGATTTGGAGAATCGAGCAGTAAGTACTAGCTGCACTTCATCCGGATGATCTGTGTAATATCGTAAACTGTGTTTCAGGTTTCAACGAAACGCGCCCAGCAATGGTGTCAAGCGAAGAACGATATTCCCTACTTTGAAACGTCGGCCAAAGAAGGCATCAATGTAGATTCTGCTTTCCAAACTATTGCCAAAAACGCGTTAGCCCAGGAGAGTGAGGTAAGTGTATGGTTTCGTGTTATAGTCTATCTGTTCAACTACGCGATAAGGAGTGGTTTTTGACTGCTCTAGTCTGATCGTAACGATCATAATATGTTCGATCTGAAGTTGCAATGATTATTAAGTTCAGTCGCATTGCGCTGACCTCGTAACGATCATGAGAAATCCAGAAGATTAGGTATATATCAAGGCCATACCGTGTTGTTTTTCTCAGGGTATTTCGTTCTTCACTATATCAAAATGCCTTATATTTCTCTTGAATTGGACCTATGGATCTGCAAACCTTAATTAAAACCAAAACACTTCTCATTCTCTACAGGTGGAGCTCTACAACGAGTTCCCCGATCAAATCAAGCTGAACGCGGATCGCAACAACCGACCTCGAAACGGAGACAACTGTTCTTGCTAACTGCTACTAAATAGGCAAAATTCAAACAGTTCAGAGTAAAATCTTTAGTTACATTCAACAACAACAACAACAACAAGCTGCGCGAAGCCTTTAGGGTGGAAAATTTTGAATAGAAAATATCACCGTCTGCTAGTGACGGTAAATTAAACGTTTTGATTCTAAGAGCACTTATTATTTGCTTACACTGAAAACAGTAGAATCCGTAAAAACAATATACCCAATAAAAATATCAAACAAGGAAAGATCAAGCACCGCATTCAACACAATCCAATTTGTTTGAATTACTTTACACAGTACCGCGTGAATCGCCTACCGTTGCCGCAGCATTTCGATCTGAGACTAACACCATTTTCTTTCGATAGTTTGTTTTTGAGAACACATGGAAGCAGTAAACAAAACTTTATAGATGGATAGTAGACGCTAAGTGGATCATAGATAAGCATCAGATGCAGCAAATCGTTTTGAAATTATTGTCTGTTCGCTGTTACATATCTTTGTTTCCTAGATAGATACGTTGGAAATGTGATCATAGTGCTTCGAAATCGTGCGTTCTCCCTGTTCCCTCAATTTTTTTTGCTAAATTTTCCTTACATTCTTATTTCTATTCGTTTGTTTTGCTTGCTTGATGCTTATAAATAAATTATTCATTGATAAGAACAATATGATATGCTACATTAACTATAGTGAGACTAGGTAAATATATACCAACATTCGGTAGATGAATGAATACAAACGATCTATGTTACATATGATGGCAGAACGAAACAGCAGCATAGTCATTGCCGAATAAAATGATACTAGACACGTTTCGGAGGAAATCGATTGATAGAAATCACAATTTGAAAGCGCCGATTAAACAATATTGAACAAACTTTTTATGCAGAATACCACTATCAAACGTTGTAATGGAAATTGGTAAAATAAACAAAGATACTGTGCAATTATATAACAGCTACTCAAAAACAGATGGACATTTTTTTCATATGAGTAAACATCATAATTATTTTTTCTTCTCAACAAATGAGTAAACGTGAGGTTCATGCACGGATGATGGTCTATTGGAAGATGATTGCAGATAATTATTTAAATAGATATAAACAATAATTACAACAACCTAATACAAGTGATCTATTAAATTTTGTGTAGTTTGTTATTTAATCCGAACATTCTTAACGTGACTGAGTAATTTATTCATTTTTAAAAACTACGCACAAAATATATTATTGCATTGATTGTATCGTATACACTAGTGGGTGGATTGAAAATCGTTTCGGGCGTAATTTTGATGGCCACTTTCGAGTCACCTAACTGGTGGCTTTTGTTTTTGGTTTCCTACGGCATGTCCTTATTTTAACAGACTGTACTGGCCGGTCCCTTGTCCTGGGATGTCGATGAAAACGCTCGTTCTGTCCTGTTTTTTTTTCATTTTTGTCAAGGACACAATTCGCAAGGAGACAATTGGATTTCGCTTTAAATGTGGTAGGGGAGACTTGGTGACTAGAAGAAAATTTCCTTCTAGTCACTAGGTGACGTGACTGTGAGAATAGGGCCCCAGGGACCCTATTCTCATAGTCACATCACTGGGTGACTAGAAGGAAATTTTCTTCTAGTCACTAGGTGACGTGACTGTGAGAATAGGGCCCCAGGGCTAGTGTTTTCAATTTTCATTTTTACCGCTTTGACTCTGAGGGATGTTGCCAACACTCTGCCCTTTTAAGTACGATTTACACGATACATCAGGCTTCCGTCGCCGGTACAGCACGTCACACACAACATCAACGGCATGGAACGTTTTGACGTACGGAACATGTGACATGGGTACCCACCCGAGAAACGCATTCAATTTATCCTGGCGGAACGGTGACATGACGTTGTATAGTCTGGGACCCTTTTCTCATAGACACGTCACCCAGTGACTAGAAAACAATTTCCTTGTAGTCACTAGGTGACGTGACTGTGAGAATAGGGCCGCTGAAATGGGCTTTTTACACCCTGTTCTATTTTGCATGATCTACCATCTGTTGGTACGAAAAGACGGAAAAGGAGGTTTTGCGCCCACTTGAGAAAGAGCTAATGTTTGTTAAGCTCAAATGAGCTTTTCCCTGCTCTAACAAATAAATAACTAAAGTGTACTTTCATGTTAATGTTTGATAAATAGTGCATTCATTAATTAGTAAATTCACACAAAAATGTTTGGAATTAAATTCTCTGAATCACGTAAATGTTTTTTATACCCCGATATTCAAAATCGGTCAAGTTTTGCTACTAGAAACACTAGGTGATACTCTTTGTGACACTCATCTTTTTATTTTTAAAAATTGGTAAATGAGTTATAATAATATACATTTTTAAATATTTTCGCTGTTCCTGGACAGAGTTTCACAATCTATAGCTTGTTAGAAAGGTTTTTATATCATGCAGGTAGTCTAACTTAATTGCTTTGTTTTAAAGTTACATGCTTAAAACATGTGTGTTGACAAAATCACCCATATCTCAGAAAGTAAACAACATATCTAAAAACAAAAATAATAGCGTCAAATTGTCACAATAAACAAAGACACTGCCTAGACCCCAGTGAGCAAATTTTCTGGCAGAGACCGCTCTGCTAGATTTCTGTAAGTCTTGGTTTGGCAGCCCTGTCAGATTTCTGCGCGTATCCTGTCGGGCTAGTTGAGCTAGGGCGAACTCGGTTTCGCTCGCGTTTTCTGGCAAATTTTGACAGGAACCGAGCTAAACCCTGGCATAACTCGGACATAAACTGTGCAAAGATCCTGGCAATTCCTACCTGGTAGAATTTAGCACGAATCGAGCAAAACATCTGACAAAGATGTGGCAGGAAGCGTGCAGAGATCTTGGTCGCACATTTCTGGTTCGATTCTGGATAAAAGTGAGCAGCATCGGTTGGTGTAACCGCTTCTGTCAGAAACGGTTGTTGCATTTGAGCGAATTCGTTGCCACAATTCTCGCACAAGTCGCGCAAAATGCTCGCAGAAACTCTGCCAGCATCAATTTCGCTTTGATCAACTTTTGCTAACTTTCTGCTGGCCACGGAAGCGGTTAAACCAACCGATGCTGCTCACTTTTATCCAGAGTCAAGCCAGTAATGTACGACCAAGATGTCTGCAGGCTTCCTGCCACATCTTTGTCAGATGTTTTGCTCGATTCGTGCTAAATTCTACCAGGTAGGAATTGCCAGGATCTTTGCACAGTTTATGTCCGAGTTATGGCAGGGTTTTGCTCGGTTCCTGTCAAAATTTACCAGAAAACTCGAGCGAAACCGAGTTCGCCCTAGCTCAACTAACCCGACAGGATACACGCAGAAATCTGACAGGGCTGCCAAACCAAGACTTACAGAAATCTAGCAGAGCGGTCTCTGCCAGAAACTTTGCTCACTGGGAGGTACCGCTATGTAACACAGCGTATTTTGCTTGATAATGAAGCAAAATACGCTGTGTTACACATAGCGGCACTTTCCGAGCCCCTGCTCGACCGAAATGACATTTGCTACGCTCTTCGTTTACTGTTACTGATCAGCTGTTTACAGGTTTTCTACAGAACAGCGGATCAGCCAATAGTAAACAAAAAGTGCAGCTAATTATGCGTCGTGTTTAAGACGGTCAAAACTGCAGTTAATTTAAAGATTCGACAGTAATGTCGTTCAAGTTAGAATCCCGTTGCAATAAACGAGGCATTAAAAAATGCCCCAAGTGTGGTACCTATAATGGCCATCGAGCGAGCAGTTGTAAAAATAAAACTTGTCGACACATTCTTAGTGTCCCAAAAACCTCCAGAGCGGCATCCGGCAGCGACTACTTCGCCGCGGTTCAAGTAAAACACTACTCCCAGGAGCAGTCTACAAAGTTGTTCAGCGTTCGAAAGTTGAATGGTACTAAGATGGTCCGTGGATTCGTGGAAATCCGTGATGAATCAGACGAACCGTTGCTACAATTGAGGACGGCAATTTGCTACGTAGATTGCCGTCCCCATACCGACCACGAGGGAACCTGTCAACATGTACGCGTTGCTTCCGAAGCAAACGAGACGGCCGAAGAACTTGTTATTCAGCAGCAATGTTTGGACATGCTGAACGTTACTATCGATGTGAGAGAGGCGATTTGGAAGCAACAATTAAGCTGCAGCACTGAGAATGGTCCACTGGTCCAGAAAGTATCGGCGGATACCTTTGTGGTGAGGTGTGATGATGAGTTTCATCAACCTGTACCGTTTTGTCACGTGCAGCTGAAGCATCCGGACAGGTTTGGATTGATTAGCAATGTGTATTAAACATTTAGGTATGTATTTATGAATTTCGACATTTCAGCATTATCTACGATTGCCAAATATTGGATACATATGAAGGGGGCTCTTCGTGTTACCATGCTTTCATCGTTGCTGCTGCTATTCTAAGTGCTCCAAAGTATTATCCAGTGTTTCGTCAAGTTATAAGTCACCTACTGACACCTACAGGCAAGGCGTTTGCTCCAAGCGAAATCTCGATTGTGGACAGTGCGATTCTATTTTCCAACAATTCTACAGCCCAGTGTAGTTTACTGGAAGAATTAACAACCGTAAAAAGCTGTGATCAGTTTTTAGTCGCAACGATACAAGAACCACAGTCGGATGGACAGATTTCTTTCAAATCTGAACAAATTGCTACGGATTTTATTGATCCTAGTATCGAGGACAACGGTCCGAGATCGCCAATTATTGAACTAGTCAACAGTACCGAAAATAGCATTTGCGCTACGGAGACTTTCGCTGCCAGTTATGACGATAACCTGCAACTGATGGACTGCCAAATTGAGCTGATGGATCAGTTTAATCTAACGGATCGGATCGATTTCTGTCCCTCGGATGTTGAGCTCAGTGACGATAATCTTGTATTTCCGGTCGAGAATGCTTTGGACAACGAGGCGATAGATGATGTCGAGCCCCAAACGGAGCCCAGTAGTTCAAAGAAATCCACCAAAGAACGTTCGAAGCTGGTTGAAGTGACGACGAAAAAGTCCGCCCTAAGACAAACTGCAAAAATTTCCAAAGATAAGATGAAAAAAGGAAGCTATAACGTGAGACGATTGATGAAAATCCTGGAATCGAACGGTGTTGTGTTCAACAGGTTGAAACAACGCGAAGCGGTGGAGATGGCGGCACAGGCAGATAGTTCGTACACAGCGGAATCGTTACCCTCGTACGAGGCAACGCGGTGCAGTTTGAGTTTCACCCATTGGCTGGAATCGGTGATAGAACAGGTATGGGCGAGACGGGGATTAATAGTTGCTTTATCGTTAATGCGTTAAATGTATAATTTAAGCTCAACTCCGTGATCGAATATGGGGGGAACGGAAAACCTGAAGTGCAAATTTTCACCATACACGAGGTACGTTGATGAGGACGAAAGTTTGCAGTGCTTTGATGAAGTTATATTCTGGTTATTGTAGAATTTTTTCAAATGTTTGCGGGCACGATTTTCGGTGGGGCATCAGCTACGGATGCCAGATCACAGCATCGAGCTGACTGGAACCCAGAGAAAGGGGCGCACGTGCCAGGTTTTTAAATTCACGTGCTACAAAAGTTTGCGCCATGTGTTTAAAACTGATAAGGTATGTTTATCAAAGCTACAGAGCTCTTTACTGCGTCGGAAAACAAATTTCTCCTTTTTATGATTTACGACCAATTGAATTTTTGCAGATTGCGCTAAAATTCGAGAAATCGTTCTGCCGAACTGCTACTGGTATTTACGAAGAAATTGACCTCTCCAATGTCCCTGTCAGTCATGCGTTCGCATCCAAAGGTAAACGAGCCCTCATTAAAGCATTTGAGTATAAAACTTACATCAAAATGGGTACTTACAAAGCTGACACTGACGGGAAGGTTCATTATTTCGTGATCGAGTGGATCGCCGGGGTGCTTCCTAGTAGTGGCTTTGGTGAAATGCGGATTACGCTGGAGTATGGCCATAAGGAAAATCACATGTATGTGAATCCGCCGAAGATTGTAGACACCGAGGACGGACTTTCGGCATTGATTGAGTCCAACAGCTGAGGAATATTTACAGTCCACAATATTCTATTGTTGGTTGGAATGTATATAATGTACAATGTAGGATTAGGTAGATTATTGGCCTTCGACGGGCTTGTAAAGGGAATAAATATTTAATACAGAAAAAAACATGTATGACTAAAGTCCCAAACAGAATGCTTCGTTCGCTGAGGGAGTGTCAATCGCTGTTGAAAAAAAGGTCTATTGAAGGTCCCTTTCCGTTTCGAACGATTCTTCCCATATTGATGAAACATTTGAATGCTAACACTTTCTCAGTGAGGGAGCATTCCGTTCGGGCCGGAATAACGGTTTCTATTAATATAATAGGAAACAATTTTGATGTTGCTATTAAGATTACTCCAAATTGGGCTGTACACGAAATAGAATCGTTTCATTGAGAAGTCGACGCCACTCACTCCGATAAGTGGATTTGTTAGCTGCACGGAATAGTTTGCATTTTGCTGCACCGCTTATGTCCGAATAAAGAAAGTAGTAAGTAGATGCTGCCAACAGCTCGTGGTTGTAGTTTTTTAGGGACCACTCGAACACATTTAGCACACAGTCGTCGTTCAGAAGAGTCTTTATGATGTTCTGAACAGATTTCTCCACTGCCGGCAGCAGATACTTTTGGGACAAACTCAGCGCATCTAAGCTAGCCTCAATAAGCTTTGGAGGTGGTGCCATTCCAGTCAATTTGTTCAGCGTCTGTAGTCTTATTAGATAGAAGAAATATTTCAACCCATCCACGCTTATGTTCTCCTGCAGCTGAACTTCGTTCTTTTTCGACTCAATAAAATGATCGCCATCGAACATTCGCTGGAATACGTCGCTACCTTGAACCAGCAAGCTTTTACTCACCAGCACCTGATCGGAAATCCCGTTCGCATTTCGTACCTTGAATGTAACCTTCTCTTCGGCACTACTTTCATCACAAATCGTTAGCGTATTGTCGAACTCCTTGGCCTCCAATTTTTCGCTTGGTGTACCAGTGTCCTCTTCCTCACCACATATATTGAGATTTTGTGCCAGCGTCGTGATCCCCGAGCATGCTGCTACACTCAACCGTTGATCGTACCGTTCTTCTTCTGCGTCTTCATTCTCGTTGAGAATAATATTCATCACCGTGTTCAGGATCTTCATATCGTACAGTAATTTGTGGAGCAGCTTTGTATCCCGTACAACAAACGTCACAATAATCGAAACCTGCAGTTGCAGTGTTCGCTCCCCTGTCCTGAGAATGTGAGCGATTTCACCTTGCCCGTACCCGGTTTCGCCGATGTTGCCAAATAGAGACATCAACTCGTTGCAAGCGGATTTCATCTGAAATGCAGACAGTTGGACAAATCTCGTCGTGAAATCCAACAAATTTCAACTTACCTCGTCACAGCTCCAGCAACGAGAATGTGTGCTGTAAGGAACTTTAAATTCGTGCAGTGTGAAGACAAAGTCCTGTTTCAACAACGGCAGAAAGTGATCAACGTGCTTGATAATGTTTGCAATAATTTGAAACGCCCGCCCGCGCGGTTTCTTCGTCAATTTACAGATCTTCAGCAGGGTAGTCAAAGTCTCCGGATGCACGAACTCCAATCCCCGGTGCGATTTTGAAATCGACCATAGTAGCGTCAGTATCGGTTGCATCGCATTTTTCTCAAACGCCTGGGAAGAAACGATCTCTAGCTCAATATCATGGATCTCATTATCGTCGATGGTGTCATCAAAACTGCACTGATTTTGACGCTGCTTTTCATCCTGCACCATAGGTTCATCCTGCTCACGCTCCAAATCTACAGCCGGTACTTCGTTCGTCAAATAGGTGCTGGAATTATCATCGTACAAAAATGCAAGTATGTCGAATTCAGTCGGCCTAGCATCCTCAGTGCTCTCTTCATCCACTGCCATTGCTGAGGGAGCTCGGGCATCCGTTTTCCCAACATTAGTTTCCGGATCATCTTCGTTGTCACTGCAAACCGGAGAATAGATGTCATCGTCATCAAAATCATCTTCATTATCATCGATCCGCGCTGGACTGGAACCTGAGCTGGAAGGATTCCTGTTAATATTGCTTGCGTAACCGCTGCTACCACTCTCCGGAGACTCGGGAGCCGAACAGTACGGGTCCAGCTTAGCCATCTTAGCTTGCCGGTAGAAACTGGAACTCTTGTAGTTGAAAAGTTCGTCACTTCGTTTCAATTTGGCCTTCTGACTGCTGGATCGACGTTTGGAATAGATACTGGTGTTTAATGTTTCCTCATCATCATGTTTTATGTGATTGACTTGTTTCTCTGCGATAATATCCTTCAATACTTTTACCAGAAAGCTCACAAGTCCATTGCTCAAAAGAATATCGAAGCTGAGATTATCGAACCGATACTGATAAAGCGCGTAAAGAATTATTCCGAGCTCACGCTTTTCCTGACACTGCTTAGCTAGTTGCATCAATGCCTGCAGGGCTCCACTCCTTCTTATGTGCCCTCGGTTACAAGCTTCCTTCGCGAGAAGACATATCACACTGGTGCAGTAACGTTTCTCTGAATCATCTAAAAGAAGCATAGGTTTTAGTAATCTGTTAGTTATCCAACTGGAGAAAAAATAAAACTCACCTAAATTAGCATACATAATCAAATCAGACGCCATCGTAATCACATCGCAGGCAGTCAGCTTGTCAATAGCATCTGGATTGGAGGCCATATTAAACACAACCCTAAGAGCCAGTGCCCGGAATTGGCTAGTTTCGGAGCAGAGAAATACTAGACATTTAACGCCACAACCATTGTCGCCGTAGATATCTTCGGCGATGCGGGGATTCACCGTGGTCGTTATCATTTGCAAACATTTCAAAATACCGATAAACAACTCTACCGTTTCCTTTGATTTTGGCATTTTAAAATCCTGCGTATCCTTCCATCGGTAGCTTTTGATCAGCTGGAAGCCGACAATATCGCAGTGATGACTGTTTTCCATGTGGCGAACAATGTTTTTAAATTTTTCCTTCGTTATTGTTCGGTCTGGAGCGTGCATCCGCTTGATGACCACCTTTTCCGTTTCATCCCCCAGAGGTTCATCTTCGGGTGGACTTTCAGCAGCCTTGGATTCATTGCGAGCGAATTTGACTAATAAAACTATTATCTTTTCCACGCAACTCTGGCTGATCATCATGTTGCGGATGGTTTTCTCGTTCCATAGTTGCCGAATGGCACGGATGGC
>NC_080670.1:18123996-18173996 GCF_030247195.1 Topomyia yanbarensis | reverse complement strand
CCAAATATGAATCGGGAATGGTCGAGTTTATTGACATTCCCTATTTATTTCTAGGATTAATCATACACATCATGACGTTATTTATTTAACTGATAATCGATTTTTTCCTTTGAATGGATATCGATATCTTTATCCTCAAGAAACTGACATAACTGGTAGGTGACTATAGGAACATGACTAAGATAAGCGAGCCACTCAATACGTTGTGTACATTGCATTTAACTTCATTTTCTAGCCCTAATTTATTTCATTTGAAAATTTATCCCCGCCCTGTAGCGAAATCTTGATTTTATCCCTACTGGTAATATATCAGTAGGGTATCTTAAATAAACTTGTTACGTCACTTTTCAGTTAACCCCAGCATTCATAAGCTACACATTGTCACAATTATTTTTCACCTATTCCATTCTTAATACAAGGCCTCTGTCTAGAATATACTTTTTTTGCATAGCTAGTAGGTAGGTATTTGAATAAAGAAAACTAATATCGTCCGGCGAACATGTTAACGATGGCCCTCGCGATGCTAAATTGATATAATCTTTCGATGTTCGTGATTCTGAAATACTTCGAGGTAATCTTATTTTCTGTGTTCGCGAATATCGTTTCGAAGCTCCATGTAAATGTTTCAAAAATATCGATCACACGAACCAAGAGCTTAGCTCGTGTTCGTCGAAAACTACGCAAAAGCTTTTACATATCTTTCCGAACATCAATGAAATGAACAAGAAGCTTCATTTGTCCTCGCCGAAGAGCATGCAAAAGTATCGCCCAAATGTCCGCAATTACGATGGTAAGCGATTGTGATGCGAAGCTTGTGTATACGAACCAATAACGCAAAGCTTCGTGCTTTGAAAGTATTCGAACATAGGTTCGGTTCGAATATTTCCTGCCCTGCCCACCACACTCTCGTTACTGATAACGATTAAAATTTTGGCTATAACGGAAAGCTACGCTATGGAAGACAACATGCAATACGTCGTTGAGCATGATAATGTTAGGACCAAGATACCCGTATATATTGACAATGATAAGATTGATGTGCGTCTGCGCGATCTACACCTGGGTACTATCAATAAACCATCAAGTCGGAATACGTAAGATTTAAGTTTGACACCAGAAGAAATTTTTTCTAGGTATTTCCAACGGTGTTTCTTTCGTGAAAATGCGAGTGACGGAACCTATTCCGTCATATCTAAACTTTCAATTCAAAGCAAAACGCGTGACCGAATCTCAAATCACGCTGTGCACGTATGAAGGACAGACCCCTGCGTGCCCTACGTTGTTACACAAGAAGACACACTACGAGAAACCATATACACAAACCTCTAACGAAGCAATATCAACTGCAAGCATACCCATCACACACGCCTTCATCAACATTAACTAAATCACAAATTACTGAAGTTGCATCTCAGGTACCAAAGAATACTGCAACAACAGAACCTACGCACAGCGTATCCGATCATTGTGATGCTCCTACTACTTCCCAATCAACTGCTAGCACCACCGATAATAAAGTAAATAACAAAGAACACGGATACGCAATCGTGACCCGTAGGCCCCACAAACAACTCAAACCAGGTAATCGTGAAAGCCCATAGAACACTAACAGCGAGGATAGCATGAATGAAAACGATAAACCGAGAGAAAGCGGACGAAGTGATCCACAAGCAACAAGAGGTAATGAAATAAATCGATCTTCAATAAGAAATAAGATCTTTACGCAAAGTAACAAAGCGCGTGCCTAGGGGCAGATGACTTGTGATGCATTTTTAAAAATCAGCGAAATTAAATGCATTTATTTCCATCAAAATAGAAATTCATAATGTATTTTGCGTTGCGTGCAATGTTGTTTGCGTTGCGTGTAAGACGTCAAAACCCTACAGAAAAACTAGCCCTACATTTAACAAAACGTCTAATAAAGTGGATCAGCGTAGGACGTTTATTAAACAAACTTTTCTGCGGGGCAGTGCAAAGCTAATGCAAAAATGGAAATTAAATGCATTTTTTCAATTTGATGCAAATTTGTTATACATTCTTAGAGTGATCTGCCCCTAGGCGCGTGCACAAGATCCGATGGATACACAATAAAAATCGATTTTTTTATTTCGATTATAGAGGTTTTAACCTTAAGGTCATTCGCCTCTTCGGGTTAGAAACATCTCTTATGAAAATTTCTAACCCTATGTGCGGGATCGGGGCTCGAACCCAGGTGCGCTGCATACAAGGCAATCGATTTACCAACTACGCTACGCCTACCCCCAATTCGAATTATTTATTTTTATTTACACATTGATAATATTAAAAGATCCACGGCTCAGGTAATGTATTGAGGCGTGGCAATGTCGATTGAGAGGTAGCGGGGGGAAGCAGTACTCTTTTGACTGTCCTGGTTTTTGACTCTTCTGATATGGTCACCCTATATAATAACAACAATGTCCATGGCAGACCATGGGTAGGGCGAAAATAGTAGAAACGGCAAAAATAGCCCACACCCCAGAACAATTTGTAATTTAATTCTTGTTGACACCTACTTCCGTACGTCAGTTGCATCGAAAAAGACAGCATGACGCCTCAAATGTAACACGGTTTCGACAATGAAAATTTATCCCTAGATGGCGTTTTTATCGGCGCCAACTTTTGACTAAATTTTAAAGGCACTTTTTTCATAGATAGCGCTCGAAAGGTAGGTGTAATATTTTGATACCAGATGGAGCAACGGCACCGATACAAACGAAATGATCGCCATCTAGGGATAAATTTTTATTCCCTCTTTAGTCTCTGAGTCATGCTGTTTTTGGTTTTTTTTGAGTCCAGTCGAGGCGAATCTAATTTTTCGGAAATGTCTAATCGAGATATGGAGAGTCATGAGCACACAGCACTAGGTAACTCAGTGGATAGTTGTGCGATATGTGGGGGAGTAAACTCCCGCCACACATTTCTGTTTTGACCATTTAACCCATTTAAGTAAAAAAATGATTTGGATTAAGTTGACGATTTTTGGAGTATTGGCAAAGCATTTCTATATGAGAGGCAAAAAGTAAGTATTGTGGTGGTAGAGGTATATGAGAAATACCTATGTGACCGCTTTAACCAACCTGTAACTCCGGAACCGAAAGTCAGATCGGGATAAAATTCAATTGAAGCATTGCATCAATCATTTCAAATTTGGAAGTCGGTGGAATTTTCTGAGGGATATTTTCTGAGGGATATTTCACAAACACGGACATTGCATCGTGACGAATATATTGGGATTCATGAGGTAGCTTGAAAGATTTCAAGAATATTATGCCGAGTTTCGTGAAATAGTTCACGAGAAAACGTTTTGATTTTGTGAACTACTTTACAACCATGAAAACCAAATCATGTTCAAGATGTAACAAATCATGAATCAGTTTACGTCGCATAGTCGGTGTCTGAAAAATCTTTCAAAAGCTATGAATAAAATCACAATAATCAATCAATAAAACCTTTGGTTGTATGAATAATGTTCATAAAGTTGTACACTAGTACGTACAGAAAATCGATTTGGTAATAGTATGGCGGAAACCGTGACTGAAGTTCACAAAACAAAAACAAATATCTCCACTTATAAAAGCGTTATATAGGTGTTATTGTGTGGAAATGGAACATGATTATAAAAACACATGATTTTTGTTCATAGTTCTGTTTTCGTATCGTGAAAAACATGATGGTTCCAGAATTCATGGCACTTTATTCACGATTTTGTGAACATTTTTTCCGTACATAAACACCAAGATATGAATCAATAAGTGAGTTTTCTTAGTTAGAATATATGCATCTTTATTTCGATTTACGACAGTACCTTTTTGCAACGCTGTACTAAATGCAATAGTCCTTGAAACTATAAATTATCCAGTCCTGAACTCAGACAAACACGAGGATCGGTACTCTTTATTCTTCAATCGTTTATGTTGTTGAAACAATGAAAAGCATCTAATATTATTAATTGAAATTGTAATCACTAAGAAGCTGTACAGATTGAATTATCCTGACCGAGACCCCTAGCCAGAAGATTCTATTCTGAAGCAAAGAAATCCTACAATATTTATGGCACCCACACAGAAGCCAGAAGTGGGCTGGTTAACTGGTTATGATCATTACCCGCATCGAATGGACAAGAAATGCCGAAAGGAAGCGTAGAAAAGTGCGGTTTACATGCCCGCCTCAGACCACGTATGTATCCTTTGCCAGTAGGTGTGCACAGACCGTTCGAACTCTTTCACGCTTCATCATCCAATTTTTAATGCAATTAGGTAAAGTAGATTAACCTTGTCTTTCTGGGATATAGGTAGAAGGGATACACCGATTATTCGGTTTTTCGTCAATCCTCTAACAGAAAGCCAAATGGTTTTACTCACCCAGTAACCGTAGAGTGTCTTTGTTCTTCGAGGCGTTCTGCTATGTGTGCTGCAAGAAATAATAAGATTTGGGAGCATTTTCTCGACTGGACAGAAACTTTCTGATGAGATTATCGATCTAAGCGGCTTCTGCTTGGATTTAGGTGTCTTGTATAATTTGAAAGTCGAATTTCTTCTTAACAGTATTGTTTCGTTTGGCAAAGATTTATGACTTTCAGATAAGATAATTTGCTTTTTAGCAAGCTGGATTAAAAATAAAATTGTCATGCTTAGCTTTCTGCATCTGTACGTATTGTTTCGAACATTATTTCCATGGTAACTAAGATGAGAGATATTCCACTTCATGTGCAGTTCTTGTGGCTAGAATCTGCAAGAACAAGTCATACATATATAAAAAAATCAAAGATCCTAAGCGAAATTTGTTAGCATTCTGCAGAGTGCTGATTCAACAGTGACATTTCAAAAAAAATGTTCTTAAAAAGACTGAATTCTTCGATGTTGATAAATTTCGAATTTGTTAAATTATAAACAACTATACCCTTCCCACAGAAATCGATACCAAAGTAGATGTTACGCACAGGTATGTCATTGACAGGAACAATGCTGCAAACTGAACCCATATAACTAAATACAATTCATTATCCGTACCTATTGAAAACACAACCATTCTCGCAACCAGCGGGATACTTGGCATATTCGATCCTTTCGCCAGTAAATGAGCAAATAATTAACTAACTTTGTAGTCTATATTGCTTCGTGCATTGATTGACTTCTCCGTTTGAACCCACCACCATTCATCGTCCGGTCCGTTTTCCCACAAGGTTAACAAAAGCCGCACTTAACGAGAAATGTGGGAAATAATGCGAAGTTATTAAGTCACAAAATGACACAGTTTCCAGTGTTTTCGAAGGGATACGTTCGGACGGACTGTAAATGGGTCACCACCTTGCGTCGTTAGTCTAGCAATTTTCGACTAAAAATCAATTTTCAACTCTGCCGTTTACCGGGTTCAAACAATGTCGGTCTTAATTAGGATGCAATTGTGCTGTTTCCCTCTGCTTGAAGATATGTAGGATATAGTTAGAGTAGCTCAACGTAAGTCAACGGGCAGTGATCGATCAGGTCGGTAGCAGTAGCTACCGTATGGTCTGAGGGTACATCCGAAAAAGATCGATCATAGCGCCTAATAATGGACCATATGCGTGTGGAAAAGGCTCTCAACCACGTGTCATCTTCCGGTCCATTGTGCAGTCGTTTAACGAGTTTCAACAAATTTTCAGCTTCGTTAGGGAGCAGAAAGAGTATTGGAAGTGTTAAACTAAACAAAGCAAAGAATGGTCTGCAGCGAGAAGTAGCGTTAATGTTGCTTGATGCAGGAAATTAGGGCATTGTTGGCATGAAATGAAAAATGCGAGCCAAATCCAATTTCGGAATGAGAATAAATATATAGTAAAAGGATAAACGAACACGCAAAAAGCAGACCAAAGATATTATTATCACTTAAATAATATGTGTAAAATTTCAACTGAAGAACTGAAAAAAATCATTAACATTTCGTAACGAAAACTAAACATAACAATGGGAATTTGAAAACATATGTGCTGAAGCATTGGAAGCGTACTGTTGTATTTGAATATTTAGAATGCGGTAAAATGAACCAATTGCAGTTTGGCCAGTAATAAAGAGTGGATCATTTCGAAGTGAAGAAGAACCATTTTGTAGCTTATCTAAAAATCAAGTCATCTCCATTGCGGTGCGTATACAACGTATACAACGTATACAAAATAGTGATGATATTTTTAGCGGATTGCACATTGATATCAACATCTTGAGCGTGTACTTTTAGTGTGCGTCCTTGTGCGACAGAAATTGGAATCAAAGCGTTTGCTCGGCATTTTAGAGCACTTCAATCCTTTCTTATTACTACGATAAAATAAAGCTGTAAATTTTCCACGTTTATGAACGGTTTTGTCGGTTTAATCTGGTGTAGTATTTTACTTCCCCGAGTGCCAAAAATACAAAAGCACCAGCTACTCTCGCTGTGGAGGATAAATCGAACGAGCAACTAACAGGAAAAGGAGAGCAAAGGAGGCAGGGCAGCGGTATCGTATGGGAAGCACTATGTGGTGTCGGTTATTCATCACTAGAGGTCGCAACAAACAGGCAAAACTCATCCCCCTAGCCAACAGTTAGGGTCGCTGCAGGAGTAGCAACAACATCGAAAGAACTCGATCGATGTTGATCTAGCCAGTTGGATTAGAACAAATCTGCCATTCCAAAGTGCAGCAGGTGATAAGTACCACTATCAGTGAAGTTATTTGGTAAACTTGCAGCAAAATAACTTTTTTACGCCATTTTGAGAAACTTTATGGGATGCAACATTTTGATTGTAGCATATAGCAAAATATTATTTTCCTTAATTTGTAGTAAATTTGATTTGTTTTTCATTTCCATTGCTTTGTGAAAGAAATCAGCAATATTTGGTGAACTCATCTTCGCCACCTTGAAACGAGTCGGACAAAATAAAACTGAACCAGAGTAATAGCTAACTTAGAGCTTTTAAATATTTTATGAAAAATCAATTAATTCCATAAAAATTGAAATTTTGCTTCTTCTCACCAAACCCGGAGAAATTGATGTAAAACCCGTAAGCCCGGAGATCGCTTCCGAAAACCGGAGTTTCCGGGTCAAACCCGGAGGGATGGCAACTCTAACCTTTTAGAAGGCATTCTGATTATGAACACGGCCATCTATAATTTCAAAGGAAAATGTCATCGTGCAGCATCGATCCTACATTTGGCAATTGATAAAAATGGTATCATCAAATATTGTATGGTTTACTTTGCTGCAGGATTGATTTTTAGAAATGTATGGCATCTCTCCCGAAATTAGCCTAATGTTTGTGTCCGTATCCACCAACATGGATATCCAGTACAGTTTAAATTTTTTGAACTAGCGAACAGAAATTCGCTATCCAACGCTAGCTGCCGTCATCTGTCAAAACGCATCAAAAATATTTTTTTAATTTTATAAACTCAATCAATATTCTACTAATTGTTACAATATTCTACAATATTCAACTAAATGTTGCAGAAAGTATTTTTTTTACCTCTGAAAAATATATAGTATAGTTATTTTCTTTTACATCAAAAAGAAATAGTTCTTCCGGTATCAGTTTATACTAAAATGAAATTCGGAGATAGAAATATGGATAAAAACACGAAAGTGAACGAAAAACACTGGATTGCAGGTGTAGTCGAGGTTATCCATTGATCCAAATTCTAGGTGAAAAGGTCAAAAATACAACAATAATTCCGGGTAATTCGCAACAAAATATTGATTTTCACTGATTTAGGTATCAAACGAAAAACCGAGTGTTTTTTATCATTTATAATTCAATTTTTTGAAAAATGTATGTAATAATGTATGTAATAATAAAAATAAATTAACCATCTTATACCTTCAACACATGAACAAACTTTTGCCATCATTTGACTGGTACCAGTAATCAAATCTAGTTGGCGCGTCGAGCGGATAAGTTTCACGTTTGAGAGCCAATAGGCAACATTCCACATCCTTCGACCAACGAAATAATAGCAAGTATAACATTTCTGGTGTAACATTTTTTGCAGTCTGTTTGCGAGAATCCGACCTCATCTTTTCGTGATATAATATGATATCGCGACCAAAATAAAAGTGTAGAATAACTAATGCATCCGCTAAAAAAAAGAGTATCAATATCTTATCTAAGAATCGCAAAATGCTGTAGAAATATTCAGAAATAAGTGCATGATATTATGTATTGATTGTTTTCCGTGCACTTATATATCGAGCTTCCATTCCGCATTGTCAGCATCTTTTCGCAATTTCTTAAGAAGAGGTTCTCATTCAAAAATTTCAAAACATTTGATTTTTTTTTTTGCATTTTATATTATTCGAAGCGGCGGCCTGATTTTGATACATATTAACTCAAGTTCGTGTTTATAAATCACAAATCCTTTTTTTTATTTTGGCTAAAATACCATTTATTTTTTTAGTAGGGGTCCAGCATGTTGGATCGGCCATTTCGAATTGCGAAGAATTGACTTCAGATTCGTAATCAAGGATGTCCATAACCCATAATTCCATGTAATTGTTACAAAATCTTGACATTCTACCACGAATAATTCAACGAAAGTATTCTCAAAACTTTAAACGTGTTTATGTCAAAACATGGGACGAAAATATAAGCTTTTTGAATCCTAAAACTGTTTCCTTCTATGTTTTTTAATTGTCACACAAAAATTCCAAATTTTGCTTACTTTTTAGTCATTTGAATCAGAACCCCCCCCCATTCCTGCCTACTAAAGGCCTATTTACACCCTCGGTGAAAATGAACGTGAACTCGATGCGCACCAAATTGTTTTTTCCAATATCTCACTTATTAGTGCAAGGAAATTGATGAAACTGGAACTAAACGATAGTACATTAATATACTTAGCGAATCCATGCACAATTCTTCGATATAATTGAATTTACGCAATAATATTCATATTCCCCGATCATTTTAAATATTCCACGGTGAAATATGTCCGCAGTGGATAATTCACTTGTTCACCGGGAGTGTAAACGAGACGATGGGCGGAATTGATGCGGAGTGGTGAATATAAATGTCATCGCTGTTCACGGTGAACGTTCGCCTTCGAATACTAGATTGCATTCTGACAAACTGTTGTTCGCTGATGAAACTGTTCACGACGTCGTCCACCGTGAACAATGGAAGGTATTCAACACATGTTCACGTTCATTTTCACCGAGAGTCTAAATAGTGCTTAAGGAAAAAAAGCTGTGCGATAAACGGGACGTGAACGTTCACCGTGAACAGTGATGACATTTGTATTCACCACACCGCACAGTGCTTCCAAAGAGTAAAAAAGGGTTTTTTAGATTGCATCGAAACTTAGCAATGCGGAAAGCTTCTTGGAATAGAACTCCTCTTCTTTCCGTCTTATCGGATTGATGATTAATCCCCCTTAGTGAGTTATGAAATTTATTTTCTTTAATAATTCAGATAGGCAAATATTTACTTCGGAAAAGTAGTAGGGAAACTCATTTCAAACACTTTATCTGAAGACTTCAACTCTCTAGCCTTTTAGCTTTTTGAGATATAAGCCATTATTTGGGAAACAAAAACAGTCTGTTTTTCATCATAAGTTTTCTTCTAGATTTTTTTCATAGCAAGAATATTCCAGAACATTGTTTGGATTGTTAAACTGCATTACTTTGCCGAAGACGGAATCTTGCTATCGCTAGTATGTGTGGAGATATTCACATTTTTTTTATTGAAAATAGCTCTTTTTCCAATGCCGATAATTTTTAAACGGGCATGAAGTACACCCAAAACAGACCCTGTAATCGATTCTTACATTAATGCAATAAATACGAGTGAAAATTGCTAGCGTTCTGGTAATGTGCGAAAATTGCAAGAAGCTTCCTTGCATGTGATGCAAGAAACAGAAAAAACGAATTTTGCCTATGTATTAGCGATGTATATGTATTGGTGAAGCATGCGATAGAAAAAAAGTCAGCTGGCATTGAAAAATGAGCCCCGCACAGGGAGGGCACTAACCAACACTTAATCCATCCAACCATGGTATCAGATAATTATGAGTGGATAAAACTGAATCATTTGCCAATAAAGTGCTGGATCAACTGAGATGATGTGCGTGCACATTTGAATTTTCTCTATACGTTGTGGTGATTTTCCGATAAAAAAATAACTCTTAAAAGCGCAATGTTTTTTAAAACAACATTGCGAAAACCTCCAAAATATGCGACAATTTTCAAAAAATTTGCAAAAAATTAATTTGCGCCTTTAAGGGTTTATTGTTGGCGTACGCGGCTAAAAATTGGAAGAGCCTTCGAAAGGCATGGAGACGCATCCTTCTGTACATCTGCGTTCACCTGTTCAATAGTGGCCAGGGACCCGAATGATTTTAAAATGGCCCTGTTAACAGACTAGCTTGCGGGTTACAAAGATAGACTTCATAATGCTTTAGTACAACCATGTCATTACCATGTCTTTAGTTGTATGTGGAATACCGAACTCAAGGTCATCACGTGACATTTCACGCGTTGCTTCTTTTACTTGAATCGAATTGGCGGAAGTAACGTAGAATACTCGCTTCAAGTATTCTGGAAACAAATTGCAGCTTTCTCTTTTATTTTACAAACGACCAAAAAGTTTGGGGTTCCGACGCTATCGCGATATTTGTGCAGCGGCTAAAAGGTGCGCTTTGCTGTCTTTGTGCACTGCATAAGCAACAAAGCGGTAGCGATTAATTGCTCGAGTTTCCGCGTCGTGTTTTAAATTTTTATGGACGTTAGTATAGAAACTTTTGTCATCTTTGCTTAAAAATACTGGTGGTTCATGCAATTTGAAATACTAAAAGAATAAGCATAGTGGGGGGCATAATGTACAACTTTGCCAAAAACAGAAGCTTTCTAAGCTTTTCCATAAAAAAAATATTATGATTTTAAAACAGAAAATCGCAAAAAAGTGTTTTTTTACGCTGGAACCCTTACTTTCCCCTTAATCAATCGTTGGCTTCGGAACATACAACGTGTTTCCTTTTGGATATAGCGTCAATCCGGTGCTAAGTTAGTTTCGAATTCTGACAAGACGAAGACGAAACGCAATCCATAGCTTTGATATGGAACTATTGATAATACCCTTATTTGGTCCATTAGACAACGCTGAGTTCACTACGGCTATGATATCAAAATAAACTACCCACAGTTTCACTTCTGACCAATACTGCGTTTATTATTTTACTATTAAAAGTGTTCTTTTCATCTTCATGCGAACATTAAATGTACTATGCTCTTTACAAACCATTTTATGTATATATCATTATAACATGCCACATATACGACAAACTAAAATCTACATCCATCTTCATATGTCAGCTTACTACAGAACGCAAATGAAAATACGGGAACGTCGTTGTTCGAAGTGAGTGGAATTAAAATTAAATTACAGTCAATTCAAGCCTCTGTTATTAAATAGCTATTAAGTATCCATTATATACACATTTAATACAGATTTCCTATCTACACGGTTGTAATAGCTTGTTTCTTGCATAATTTGTGCATCTCCAGCGTCGGGTGCAAGGAATAATCTAGCAAAATAAAATCTCTTCTTACTATGTAAAGTTGGAAACAAAATCTAAACGGCTAGAAACAATCACTGGTATCACTGCAGCTCTTGTGTGCTAACGCCTTACTAATACTTTCGCTATCATCATCGTTATGATGAGCACCCGACTAGGAGGACCCTCCAGCGGCTACCCCGGGCACGCACCATCGTAATCAATCATCTCAGCTAGTCTATTTGGCACAGCTTATACAGCAATTCTACATGTGTAGAGGCTCTGATTTCTCTGTTCCGCTCCTGCGATATCTGCTCTTTATCTGACTTATTCCGGCTGCCGGGCGGCACCGCTTCACCCATTGTGGTGCATATTCTCCTCGTCGCTCGGGCAATCGTCCATATCGATGAACTCGTCTTCGTCATCTTCCGGGCAGCTTCCGGACGCCGGACTCGAGGTTGAACGGTTCTGGTCGCTCGATTCGCCCGATTTTCCCTCCTCCTGCTGCATGCGCTTGTGCTTGGTGCGCCGGTTCTGGAACCACACCTTAACCTGGGAAGAGGCAGAAGAGAGAATATAGAAAAGACTGTTAGATTGGCTGACATCAAGATGGTTTCAGTATTTTTATTTTATTATTTAGGTTTTTGAGGGGTTGGAAGCTAATCCCCGATCTTTATCCCTCTGGCTTGTTTTCACACGCAGCGAGTCGTTAATAATAGGGTGCGTTGGTTCGGTATTTGTACAACAAAGTGGTGACAATTTTGCAGAGTTCCCCCATTTAATTTTTTCAGCTTGATTTATCGTTGCATCATTTGGAAGGGGACGAACGTGATGAATTTTTGTTAACTGCGACTTCGTCGGTGCAATAAATTTGAGCGGGAAATTACACGCAGTGGAAATCACAATCGGATCCGGCCATCTTGAACTGTAGATGTTCGCCACGATAGCGCGTAGCAATAATTTATATTGGATTGATATCGGAAAACAGATAGTTATCGCATTATTCGGAGCTCGACTGATACTCTCTACTTCGGTAGCGATGCCCCACAAATTGATGAAGTGGTAGTAGCAGATAACCTCTTCCAACATTGGTTCACATAGGACGCCATTTGTCGTAATCATGTCATACGTGTCAGCACGTTTGTCAGGCATTACGTTCATACTTCGTCTCACTTCGTAGCACAAGGTGCTGCTGGTGGCTAAACTAAACCAACCGAGCGACCGACAGTTAATCGGTGCCGGTGGTGTCATAATTTCACGGTGCGCGGGGAAACAATATAATTACGGAACTGAAATTGGAATCCGTTTTGTTTTTTCATGTGTAATTGGGTTCCGGCGGGGTTTTACTGTGGGGAGAATTGTCCTACTGGTCGGTGCTGAAAATGTTTTACTGGGGTGACAACAGGCTTCTTGCTCGTTTTAATTTTCTCTAATGACGCGGACTCTCTTGTATAAAGACTCAACATCTCATTTTTTTTGTTTACCATCTATCTGTCAGTGTCGTTTCAATCAAGAATGTGATCCGTCATATGTTTTCAAATCGGGGAAAATCTGTTCGAATTCTTCTAGTGTTCGATTGGAATGGCATTGACAGATTAATGGTAAATATAAGATTGACACAGGGTAGCTAGATAGAATTCCTTAACATCGATAAACTCACTAAAAGCTTATCGGTAGTTATCAGTGTTGAATCAGCATGTGAAGATATTTTCATTTCAGTGTATCTGTAATACTGAAATCGAATTACCTTGTATTCGATTGGATACAATTTACAGTGCTTAATGACACTAACAGAATTAAAAGTACGAATCAATATAAAGCAGGACCTCTCCCATAATTATTCGTACCCCGAAAGCTAGTTATTTTTATTTGTTGTAATTATTGGATCATTTACAGAGCAAAATCACTGAAAATTGGTAGTTAGGAATACGAAAGTATTAATCAACAGTAGGATTACCTATAAACCGGTAAGTTTGGCCACCCTAGATTGAGATGACGACAAATTTGATGATAACAAGCGTTCATTGTTGCCAGATTCTTTTTGCATGCTTTACTTACATTATGGGCATATTTTCTCATCGGAAAACGCAGCTAAAGCAAACAATTTGTGTCTCAAGCAAACTGATGTTATTTCTATTCAGTTGCACCATGTACGTGATGTTGTACTGATAGGATTCAAAAGGCATCTCTTAGTCGAACAATTTATTTCCGTTAACAACATGCACCACTATGTTAGAGTCTAGATCCTCGCGTATTACGAAGATAACGCATAGAGGTACGACTACATGATCTGTCTCCGCATATAACCGATAGCACTATTCTCCAGTTCATCTCGCAAAACGGTGGCGTTCTTTCCATTAGAGATGATAAATAGAGGAACCTCTTCCCAGGCATTAACAACGGTGTTCGAGTGTTTAGAATGCGGCTGAAGCACCCTATTCCTTCCTTCGCGACCTTGCGACCTGGTACTACCTGTTTCCAGACCACGCTGTATACTTATGACAAGTCTCCCACTTGTCAGTACTGAAAACAATCTGCACACTACGGGACACCCTGCGCTGGATTACTAAAAAAACCTACAACAACTAAAACAAATACAGCGGCCTCGTCATCTTCATTTAATTCACAAATAGTTGTCCAACACATTCTGAACCACCAATGAATGCTAAATTTTCTACAACTACAGTAAGCCCATCTGAATCAACAAACAACTCCGTCAACAACAAGACAGGAGATGAGGAAGATGGTTTCATGACCGTAACACGTAAATCGAAAAAACTGGCCTTCTGGCTGTAACAGGTGACGCTGAAAATGCTCCTCAGCTGTGGAAAAGAATCTCCGCACGCACTAGTAAATTGCGTGCAAAGAATTTAATGGACGCACATTAAAGGATTTTTATTATTTATTTGTTGACACACGGCTCCGTTAAGCCCACGGATCGCGCCTTGTAAAATAAATCAATTATAAAAAAGATGGACTTCAAGCAGGATTCCGGACAAACGTTTTATCTGACTACAGCAGGGGGTGCCATTCCTAGTAATTGTTTGCTTTCGCCGGTAAATTTACCCGAAAACTGATGAGCAGGCAAGGAATTTGCAGCAGCGGGCTCTGATCCAAATTGTTTATCACCAACAAGCCGATGGACCTAAAGCTGTATTCGTTTTTAATATTAAATCATATTGAGAGGATCTACTACAACTAACGCCTTATTAAACAATTTTTGAGGATGGATTGCAGAACTATTAATGCAAGGAATGAGGCATTTTGGGTTCGAATAGTTTATTATTCAACTACCAATATGATTTTTATGTTCGATGTTGTTTGACTTTGAATGCATCCCTCTCAAAAATGTAAGGTCAAACGGTTGGGAGGATTCCGGCCATGAAATTCATCTGAGGGATCATCCATAAATGACGTAACATTATATGGGGTGGGGGGAGTTTTGTATTTTGTGATGATGTGTGATGACAGGGGGGTAGGGGGTCATGTGCATGCTACGCAGTTTTTTTAAAGGGGAAAAACTAACATCGTTTTTTTTTTCTTATATTTTACCGTGACAAGGGGGGGGGATAGTTACCGCCAAGCTACGTAATTACTAGGGGGTACTTAGAGGCTTGTGACGAAACGCTACGATGGGGGAGCGGGGTGTTAAAAATCGCTCAAAAAATGCTACGTCATTTATGGACGTTCCCTGAAACCGAACATTGAAAAAGAATTTATTTGTGTTTCCCCTAGGCTGTCGTCTGTAATGCGTTCTTTTTCTGAAATTCGATAATTTGACAAAGTGGTTGAGTTTAAAAAAAAATCCTTGTTTTCGGTTAGGAAAAAACTGGATTTTTTTTGTAAGAATGCGATATTGAAGAAAGCTTGTGTTAGACGAATCACATTACTAGAGCACCCCCTTAAAACACTAGGGTGGCTTAAAAATATTTATTTTATTGAAACTTATAGTTTTTGTATATTCAGTTTCGTGCGCTGAATCAATTTTCATACTTATACTTGTTAGAAAAAGCCTTAATTACTTATTAGGGTGGTTCAAAAATAATTATTTTGTCGTGTCGTCCTATTTTTTTAAACATTTTTTGTGAGCTGAATTATTTTTTTAGTTATGCAATATATTAGGAATTAGCGTTGAGTAACTTATTAGAGTGGCTCAAATGCAAGTATTTTGTCTATATGAGTCGAATAATTTGTTCAATAGTAATTCTGGTGTGCTGAATTTATTCTTAGCATTGAAACGAATTGATTATGGTGCTTAAAAAATGATTATTTAGTTTTGGCAATTGAAATAAGATGTGTTTGAATAATTTGGGAAACATCGAATATATTTTTAGATTAATATGAAAAAAAAACACATTTACATCAATTTTTAAATCAAAACTTTTGGAGCAACTTAGTCGAATGTTTAGTTACATTACATAATGAACAACGAATATTTTTTCGCAATGCTTCTAGTAGTGTGATTTGAAGTACTTTAATACGCTACACATAAAGCTCAATTTTATGTCTACATATAGGGTTGTCTTAAAGAGCCATTATATTATATTATATTATATTATGCTGATATACTACCAGTATTATGCTAGAAAAGGCGAACTATTGTGATATTACCGTTTTTGCGATATTATTGCTTTGCAAATAGCACCAGTGTACGAATGTCAAATTTGAAGGCCTGATATTGGCAGTAGCCATGCTAGTAGAAAGCTTGAATTGGCTGTCAACGTGGTTCCGCAACGTGGTTTTGCAACGACATTTTATGTTTCCTTTTCGGCATGATGAACAAAAAGGAAAAATGTAAAAATATTGTTTAGTACATAATTGACTCCATTCTAATGCATTGTAATGAATATTCCTATTGGAATTTAGTACTCACACGATATGAAAAATGTTTGATGAAAATTAACTTTAATAGGTCTCGAACAGAGGTACCTTGTCTCGTTCCTCATGGCAAGCGCGCTGTTTTTGCTGTCTAGGCTGTATTGCATATGGTCGAATGAAATGAAATATACTGAATATAAATTTCAAGAGAAGTTGTACATCGATAGCATTATATCAGCTTTCCATTTGCTCTATAAAGGCACTAAATGCATACATGATTTAAAGATTCTTGAAGCATGTATTCGCTATATCAGCTTTATATACGTACACAGAGCAAGTAATAATGCTATATTTCGGTTGTACTGGTAAGCATTTATGATGCTAATTTAGAGCTTCAGCGCATTGTTAGTGCTGCGATAGAGTTTTAATGCAACATTAGTGCAAATGTATAGCCAATATTGTGCAATGACTTAATGCTTATGGTTACTTGGGAGGGGCCCCGAAAGGTCTTAAGACGGCCCAAAGGTCCCGTATGGCCCAAAGACGGTCCTGCCTATCGGCGTACATATCAGAAAGACAAAACCAGCCCGGTTTATCCCTAGCAAACTGTCACTCAACTTCAAGCCCTCTCCCCCAAACCAACCAAGAGCGAAGCTACCCGATAATTACCTGAGTTTCCGAGAGGTTGAGATTCTGGGCAAGCTGTTTACGTTCCGCTCCGACCACGTAATGGTTACTCTCGAAGGCATGTTCCAGTTTCAGCAGCTGCGAGGGTGAGAACGCTGTCCGGACGCGCTTGGACTTACGGAACGGGATGAGGTAGTCTGTAAGGATAGTAAACAGAAGAATGTTTCGGTTACCTTCAATCGATAATTAAAATAGTATAGGATTCGTAACAACCGGCAACCGGGCTATAGTGAAAATTACCAACGAATTTATGTCGGTCTCTTGTAAGGGTGAAAAGCCGATGGCAAAAGCGAAAACGCGGTGAAAACGATGTAATCATGGATGTAAGCGACGTTCGAAGTCGTTTTCTGTGCGCTTCCTCTCTCACAGGTCCAGAGGCACTCGTAATTAAATAATTATATATCATTACGGCAAATATATTATAGTTGCGCACTGCTGTATAGTTTTAACAGTGTGTGATATAAGTGCAGGCAATCGGGCATGAAGCCGGACAACTGTATACCCAGCTAGTAGGTACATACCGACGGGGCTGAGTCGCTGAATGTACGAAACAAGCGAAAGCTTCTTATTAGGGTGGTGATAATACTACGATATATGGCGATGACGACGCTCCGCAGGGTGACGTGATGAGACGCCACCAACATTGTGCAGTGCTGTGACTAAAACGACCTACCGCCTTCCCACCACCTGCACTCGAAACCTCATACGGACTTGCATGTGTAAATGGTTTTTAATGGGAGTTCATTTTCTCGATAATTTACAGCTTTCATGAATTGTTCACTCAATCAAACAACCGCTATAGTTGTGGTGTCGCTGAAGTGTTAATCGGTTACCCAGAATTGGCAATGGTAGTGGTAGTACAGCCATACTCGCAGTAGTGTTTGTATACCAAGCAACACACGGGCGGAACAGCTCCAATTAAAAGGCAATAAGCACGGCAGGTCTGTCGATAGGGCACTAAACTGTACGGGTGACCTTCCACCCGTTTCCGTTATTCACTCTGACTGGCAAACTACATCAGTCAACTAATTACATTTTAAGTGAGTTGATTCAAATTAACACGATGCCAAAGGAAAGCGGCGGGTAGGGGGGGGCGAAAACTCAGCGAGTGAAAATGGCAAAAGTTAATTCGATTAAAATAATCAACGCTGCCAACGCCAACGGAATCGGCGGCCGGTTTTCCCCTTTATTCCACACCACTCGTGTGGACTCCAGTGTGCAGTTGATGCTCGCTGCCGTTTGAATTTTCCTAAGCTTAAACTGGAAAACCAGATAGGTGGATTGAAAGCCGCGGGGAAGGGCAACGGAAAAAAAGTTTAGTTCATTTGTAGACAATTCAATTCAATTAGGCGTGTTTTGTTGGTACAGCAAATGGATACCTGGTGGGTCTGGTACACCGTTGGCACGAAAGCATCGGCGGAAAAACTTTGACGGTGACGGAATCTTGCTAGTTTAACTTTTAGTTTTTTATGGGGCAATTAAAATTCCTCACCATCATAGCAAAATTGTCGGCGTGTGAAATTGCTAGGATGTCAGGGTAAAAAACTTGCTTTTAACCTGCGATGGCTTAGATGGCTACTGGTGCCACTCTCAAGTAAGCGGCTGGGGTTGAAACCAAATTACGATTGGAATTATCATCGTAAAGCATGTAAAATGATGAATATTTCATGAGGTTTTAATTCGCTATAGCTTTCAAATTGGGATCATAACTAGAGTAAATACGGGTCATGATAATCTCAAAGATAAAACTATGATTGACGTACTGAAAGATGAGGTTATGATAGCGTAGATTTTCAGTACTTTTTAAGTGCCACATCACCTCTGCTCACAGCTCGAATTATCCGGTAGACCTCCAGATGTGTGAACAAAGCACCCCTTGCCGCTACGAAAGTGCGACCAAAGAAACGTCAAACAGTGTCCAACTGTAACTGTTGCTCTCTGACAAACCCGCTGTCAGTTGTGTCCGTACCGGACCGACTAATGGTGCCCGATCAGCGATTGCCGCGCGTGCAGCAGCCAGTTCGTTCGGTTGAGTGGGTGGTAGGTTGATGCGCTCCGCACCGGAGACAACCACGCGCACAAATTTGTAGTGCCGTGACTGAGCCGAGACGAGATCGCTCGCATGTTTGTTGTGCATACAAAACATGTCAGGTTAATTACGAGAAAATAAACACTCAACAGTACACTACACGGTGGAAAATGATTGATTTCGCTATGGTCTGCCTGTTTGCTTTCGTATGGCCCGGCAGGCGTCACCCTGCCAGCGCCGCCGTCCGTCGCCTGCTAGTGAGATACAATTAAAAACGCACGAATTAACCCACGCCGCCTGCCGCCGCCGGTAAGGATTTTCCGCCGTCAATATGCTAATCGGCTTGATTGTTTGCATGTAAGCAAGCAGGCGAACACACGCATACTACTTACTCGCACATCGTCGCAACCATAGTCAGTTCGCAATCGGCATGATTAATGAGTAATTAGTTGCTAAATTGGAAAGCCCAGCAAAGAAATTAATCTGGGCGATTTTATCGTGTCTCGCAGGGCTGCTACGCAGATTAACTCGTTCAGATCGGGCATTGTTGTAGCCAGCTTGGTGAGACGAATTACATTTCTGCCCTTCGCCGTGCCCTCGTATGTTTGCATTTTTTTTTTTCGTTTGCTTCCACAGCATATTTCCTACACAACTTGGGGCCCATGTTATCAGAAGCGTCGGATCACTCGTATAACACGCGGGGCTACGAGACGACCCCCGGCCTCCCGAAGTCCCGACGGATGGCCAGAAAGAGGAAGCAAAAAACCATATATAAAATGTTATTAATTTATATCATCGCCACGAGGTGATTTTAAGTTGTTTTAAATATTTTCTTCTTCTCTCGCATTTTTTTCATTCATTCTCCGGGCACCACACTCGCGAGGGCTCATCCATTTGTTTCCCCCCTAAACTGTCTGCCCATTTCTCGTGGGCTTTTCATCGAGTTATTCGCGCTTGTTAGGCTCGTCATTTCTTGTAAAATCTCCCCAAATTAAAATACTAAATCATATAATTTATGCTGCAGTCAAATATGTTATGAATTGTTAAATCTGCTGGGCCCTGTGGAGTTTTGTGTGCGCTTCTCTTCCAGCCACATCAGCCCCGGATCGGAGTCAAGACGAGGTGATAAACCCACCGGAGCCCGATCCGAGGAATGTGAGAACAGTCCGATTTCGCATGCGCTGGTAATAACTACCGACGACGACGACGGCCGAGATGGTTGCAAAAATGCAAGACGTGGTGAAGGCACAGGGTAATTTGCTCACCCCTCGGCCACAATTCAAATTTTAGCTGTATATATTCTGGTCGGGTTTCGGTCCGGGATGGAATCTGACCGCGGAAACCACACCGTGCTGTGGATGCTGGCCGAAAACGGTGGAGGGTATAATCACATCTTCACGATTTGCTACGCTCACCTCCATTATGTCCTAATGTTTATGAGTTTACTTTTTGCGCGATGTGATAATTTACTAACAAGCTCATGATGGACGAGAGTTACTGGCCACAGAGCACTGCCCATCACGCGATCATAATATTGCGCTGATGGTAGCCCAAGGATGCAGAAACACAGCATCCAGGCAGGCCCGTATCGGACAGTTTCGCAATCACGTTTCGGATTGCGTCCGTGTTGAATTCAACCCTGCTCCCTCATTTCGGCTCATCATAACCGCCGAAGCTGTGTTTTAGCATGGCCCCTCCTTCAGGCCAATTCGACTGTGGCGGCGGCGGCGGCTGCAGCGACGGTGGCGACGACGTGGCGCAATTACGTTGTTTCGTACGTTATTGCGTACTTAAAATTCTTGCGCATTAACAACCACCAGAACAACCCGACCGGACCAGGATTTCACGATGCGCTTGAGAAACGGAAGTCGCACTTCATCCATCCTTCTATCCATTTTCATACACAACGCTGGCAGTGCGCATACAGGGGACGGTGGCAGGAGCGTTCCAAACTATGGAGGTGGAAGAAGCATACATACATTATCGCCAGACTAAGTCGTTAAAAACGCACGTCCGTCCTTTCTGCTGGTGGGATACGAACAAGAGGAGCAGCAACACGCATGCTACCGGGGTTACCGAAGCGGCTGCTAGGCGCTCCCCGAACGGGCGTTAATCATCGACCGATCGAACGATCGATCGGTCGGTCGGCCGGACGATTGCAGTGCAAGTGATAAATTAGCGATAAATGGGCTTTTATAGCTAGAAGATGGCAGCGAAGCGAGCCATTTTGCTCACACTTTTAATTAACTTTCTGGAGGGGAGGCGAAGGGAAGTGGAGCCTTGGTCAAAGGTTTGGGGATAATAATAGTCGGTTGTTGTTTCGCAGAAATTGGACTCGAATGAAGATTTGAAATTAGTTTTTTTTTGTCGTGGCTAACGACTTACCTTTTTCAAAATTTCAACGGAAGAAAGGGGAGTGTAAACATTCGTACGTTTGTATCCTTTGTGGTACTGAAGTGAATCAATCAATTTCTTCACTATTTTGTCGGAAAAATGCTCAGCAATTTTGTGTAAATTTTTGAAGTAAAAACTTGCAATAATAACGAAAAAACGATTTTTTTTCGAAAGCGACTCCGAGTGAATTTTTTCCAGCCAATCTCGGTCAAAGTCGTCAATGTGGTGCACTAACTGAACGCTAAAATGATGCAAACTTATAAGTGTAGGTCCGTGGCATATTTGTTTCTAGCGTCATTCGTACTGTGCTGTTTAAAAGGAACGGAGCATCTCCTCAAAGGATTCTACATATCGAAAAGAAAATATTTGTCAGCTGTACCGGGCTGGTGAATTGCAATTTAATTAGTTTGTGCTGTTTCATGTTACTAGCAAAGGTCTTTATTTTTATTTCCGATGGATGAAAACTAACAAAACAAATTTAATGTATCCAACTACAAAGCTTGGGCTGAATAGCTGTGAAATTAGTCGATGGCAGCTGTTCAAAGCTGTTCTTTTTTACGATCTCAAGAATGAAGAATAGTATTGATCGTGTAAGGGCCGCTATTTGAGAAACGGTGATAAGCTGAACGGGGACAGAAGTGTTTGTGTATTTATGTATGCTGTCCGACTTTCTATGGATACCGTGTCGTTTAAAACTCGGACGTTACGAACTGGAAAATGACTTTACCGCGCACGCGGCGACATTTATGACCAAACTTTATAATAAAGGGTCCAATTTCAGAATATCGATCAACAAGGGGGCATTATAAGTTTAACGGTCATATATTGCTGGAAATAGGGTTTCTAGTATCTGCCAGATTTCCGATTTGAAGAAAGTGTGCTTTCTTGTCTACTGTATCTTGGATGTCGGATTCCGTCTTCATTTACAATTGCTTCCTTGCTTATGTCGCCGGTTGTTGATTCAAAGTTATTGGGCACAATTGTTGTGGTTTAACAGTTATCATTATTGTCACAAATTTGACAACCATTTGTGGATCAGGTGAAAGTATTGAAGTTGAGTTTGTTCATAGTTTACGATAAGGAGCCGTTTTTTCATAGAATGGACAGGTAGGAATCTGTCTATGATAAGAGAAAAGCGTTGTCTGTATAATGATAGTGTCTTTTATGTTGTTTTGTAGGATTAAATAGCAAGGCTACCCACTTAAACACCATTGAAATAGCTTGAAATTTCCTGTATTGCGACTTGAAACTTTTAAAGGTCATATAGTAAGTACGTTGTACCAAATGTGGTATTCGCACGTTGATTTTACCATTACTTATATTCACTAGGATGTTTAATCCAGCACTGCCACGTTCAACGACGTGTTGTAGGTTGTTATGCAAAATGATTTAATTCGCCTAGGCCAATCTGTTGAATGTTATCAGTGCTGAGTGCCTAATATGATGAACATGGATAAAGGTGACATCAGTAAGCTAAAACTCTGAACTTTTAGAAATTTGTCCACTTAACGAATTCTCCAACAACATAAGTCCAACACGAGAGGAGTCAATGACCACTATGTGATCAGAGTTCCACTTTTTGCTATTGAGATTCACACATCTGGACATAAAATGATCATCAAGGCAACAAAAAAAATTTGATAAAGATGGTTTAAAATACCAATACTGATATAAACGATTTTCAATAGATTTATGTCAAATTAGGAACTATGTAATGTAATGTATATTACTTTAGTAAACAATAAATGCCCCATTTTCTACGTTTCTGTACGAGGTCATTGGAGAGCCCAATCAATGGGTGATACCTCAAATCTTTATTACTTCACCACCATGAGATTTTGTAGAGTTTTATTGGTATATTCTGAATGCTAATGTGAACAAAATTGTGTCAAACCGGTTTATCGTATCAGTAGTCAACTTTTGTTCTATTTGTTTTCCTTTTAGTCAATTCTCTAAGATTAAAGTGATCAAATGTCACGGATTGGTGGGGCGATTCCGGATTTCAAGATCTTGTTCCGCATGGTAAAACATTCCGGAAAGTGTTCCACATTTACAAAAATACTGATTTTTATTCAAAAATACCCATATTGTACATTTATATTGCACAAAACAAAAAAAATTGAGTCGTTCTGCCTAATCTCCGAACTACGTGGGGAAGGTGTAAATTGAGCTAATTTATTCTGTTTATCACGGTGCCTTTTTTGACTTTCAATATGAGCCTGGTCATGAATCCTTACGAAAAATGCCTTAGTCTTACACAAGTTGTGTAAATATTTGGAAGACCTACATCTATAATAGGTTTCTTGAAAGTGCCTCGCATTCGTCCTAAAAATATTTGGTCACTTTGTTTAAGAGTCACTTTGGACCTAGCATGTTTCAAAGACGCATGTTTTTCAATAAAAGTCTTCAACATTTTGTATTATCTATCAAATAGAAATTTAATATTAGTAGAATGTATGAGCAGCACCGCCATTATTACTATAATCATAAGAAAAAAAATAATCGAAATACAACTATTACTTAGTTATAAAACATCAAATTAGAGGGTGAAATAAGTTCTGGTATCGAATGCCAAAAAGGGGTGATATCAAAGGCATAACGGCACGAATCATGTGAATATATGCTGACTCATGTAGATCTATCATGGCAATCCAATCGCTAATAAGAACTGAAAAAATGGCCACGCCAATTGTACCTGATACAAGTACTTCACTACTTCCCTTGAACCGAGGAAACTCCAAACAAATAACTCCTGCATCGGTCCCAACAAAGTGATAACCCACGTAAAATAAAATCATCCCATTAACTGAAATAGAAGTAAAATATAATTTTGACAATACAATAAACAATAAAATAATTGAACCTTTAAAACTTTGACGTGCAATACAATTTTGAAGTAGTCGTTGGAAGAAAGTCCACATTGTTTGCAGCAAAAAAATATGGCGTTGAATTTCTTATAATATGTATCATCTAAAGTTGTGGCACTTTCAAACATGCGTAAATTTTTTCATACCTGACCGAAATTAACCAAATTTTCGCCATTTTTTCTTTAAAGTGTATTATTTTTTCATCCACATGCACACGCATTGAAAAAAAACTGATGGATATGCATCATTCGACTGTCACCAAAATCTCTGGAACGCATGACAGCGGTCCACAAACAGGGACGACAACCGGAAACAACGTGCAATAAATCATTGATTGTTCTTTTCAAGCGGAATCAGAACATTTCCACCGGGGGATTGGCTTAAAAGCTTGAAGTTTCGCAAAGTTGAAAACGTACAAGTAGCAGAACTGCTTAAATCGGGACGAATGCCTGCGGAGTGCAGCCAAAGCGCACAGGGGTAAGGGCAAGTTTGCTGTGGATGACCGTTTCAAACGGAAGAAGCTGTTTAAATTCGCTGCGAAGTAGCCGATTTGACAGGCCATATGAACTTGTGACAAATGTAGCGAAATATTCGTGGCCAAATGTATCACATAAAGTGAGATTTACAAAACCTACTACCCACAAAAACCACTTTTGCCGTATTAGAGATGGCATAATAAAAAGGCGTTGTTTTGGCCCGATGTGGCTTCACGCTATTACTTCAAAACCATGCCGGAGTGGCATGCGGCTAGTACTACGGATTTTGGACCCGAAAGATATGAATGCACCAAACTGTTCTGAGCTCCGATCTAAACTTATTGACCCATGATGAAGCGTGAACTTTAAAAGAACAAAGGAGGGTTAAAGGGCGAAAAGGAGTCGATGAAGAAGGGAATAAAAACTGATAAAAACGTACCGGAAACGACTGATGGAGGACGCCAATCGCAAATGTCGTACATTTTACCAAAAACATATTCTAAAATTTAGCATAAGTTTTAAGCTGAAATAAATACACATACTAAACTACTGCAAAATTTGGTTTTCATTTCGATAACGATATTTGATTTACCAATCCATTCAAAATGTCGCAATAATTATCGACTCACCCTTTAACACCAACGCAATAATTGATTTACCACATGAATTCCTGCCTTTGGTTGTAAAAGTAACGTAAACGCCACTGATGGCCGGTTTTCACTTCGCTGTTTCTATAAATTCGCAAAAAAATCCGCATTTTGCAGTGGAAGCGAGTTTGAACTAAAATAAAAAAAAAATTGACCCTTTGAAATGCGAAAAACAAAGTAACTAAGTAGAAATTTCACCAAGATTGGTCCAAATCGTGACCGACCACGCTCGATTCAGATTAAACTTTACACGTTTAATCGGCATAGAAAACATTATCCACAGATAATTAAATTATTTGGCTCAAGAGCATTATTTTAAAGGAAGAAGTTTTTGCATGCAGCATTTTCCAAAAAAAAAAAAAAAATGGATTTAATGGTGTCTATGGAATGAATAATTCTGCGCGAGAAAATATACATACAGAAATGCAATATATATTCTTTAAAAGGGCTAAAGCTAAAGACTAAAGAGCTTTTTGTAAACAAACTTGTTTCGCTAATTTTTCCGCTGCCAAGTTGAATTTCATGAGGAATATACATTAATTCATATATTTACTCTTCGTAGAAGAAATTTAACATATTTTCTGCGTTGAAATTAGAGCAAGTTAAAAGAAATCAGCAAAACATAAGATTGTTTACAAATCTCCTTAGCCCTTTTCAAAAGCTAATATGAAATTTATGTTAAAAATATTTAATTACAAAAAAATCCATGTTTTAATGACTTTTTGGTTGTACCCAGGCAGGATTCGAACCTGAAACCCTTGGGACTGCAGCAATCCTTATGTGGGTTCGAGTCCTGTCTCGGGGGATTTTTGCACACAATTGCTTCGGTAAACTCATTGTTTCGATCTGTTGCCCCCATTGAATACCATCAAAAAGCATTAAATAAGGTAGGTAAGGTAAATTTAATTGAATTAATTGATCCATTTTTTTTTTTCAATTTTTCATTTTTTTTTCATAAAAACCTCAAGCGAAAGGAAATATTTTATATGTATTTGCGTCATGGAGAAGCTATCAGTAATAAAAAATATTTCTAACGATAACTTTAAACATGTTTTTCACGCCAATTGACAGACAAAACTTTACTTTTATTATAGAATGATTCTAAATGTCATTTCAAATCAAAATCTTCCAAAATGTGACACTTTTCATGCTGTTTTATGATTTGTTTCAACAAAAAGAATTAGTTCGTGATATTACGCCCTTTTAATAAGTTATTCACGTTTACCCATTAATAACCACCAACAATCAAATGTTTATCGTTATAAACACGAGCAAAAAGTTTTTACTGGTGGAGAAGCTATCAATAAAAAGTTTGACATTTTCTTATAATTTATATTGTCTGCAGTCAAGAATACTCTTATAGAATATGATTCTAAATACCCTTTGAAACCATAATTCTCATGTCAAAAATTTTCTAAAATTTTGCTTTCATTATTGATGTTTTTACTTTAGGGTCGTTTGCCTTATTTTCTGCGTTAAAAACATCTCTTTTTAATCAAAATCTCTAACCCTATGTGTGGGGTTGGTTTTAAAATTTCGTTGCAACAAAAACAAATAATTCGTTTGATTAAGACCTTTTCATAAATCATTCACGTTTCTCCATTAAGATCCATTTTTCAGGATGTAAATAAAATTTCCTGCAACTTTCCCTTTGACATCAAGGCGATATTGGGACTAATTTGAAAGTTACAAGAAAACAATGAATATATCTCGCTTAATTTTTGAAAACAACGTTACTAACGTAACAGCCCCCTTAATTGAAAATTTATCTCAAAATCTTAACGTAGGGGTTAGGAAATATCCGAGTGGGTAATTGCCTACTTGAAACTTTAGAATAACTGCGTCAGAAATCCTCGATGTACCACAATTTTATGCAATGGAATGGAGCCCTCTCCCTAAATTTGTTTTAGTATCCATTTGGGTTCAAAGTGGGATTTAATTATCTCTTCTAAATATTGTTTACCCTCTTATGGCATTTTTATTACTTATGTAATATTTATAGGTTTTCTGTTGTCAGTAATATGTATACTAATAAAAAATGAATCTGCGTTGAATTCGTGTATCAAAAAGCTGTTGTAAATCTAGTTCAAAAAAGTACTTGAAAAATTGAATTGAATCTCAGCGTGTTGATTGATCTATTTTAGTCGAAGATGTGTTGGCTATTCGCAATGCTGTGATGTAAATCTGTTTCAAAATGACGAACAGTCGTGTAATTAAGAACTGTCAAAAAAGGTTTGCGATATTGCGTTCCCAATGCGATAATCTAAATAGAGACCTTGGCGTAAAAAAGCTTTTGCAAATGCCGTGTCAAATAAACGTTTTATGAAAAAAATGCGATGGTCTAAATATTGTTTTTACGATTCTGTTATTGTTGGTCATTAGTATGCTACTTTGAGTTTTGTTCCTGCTATTAGTAGTTACAGATACTGTTAGAAAAATATTGAATCATAGTTCTATTCCTGTTTCAAATTGTGTGAAAGTTCAAAATAGGACAGTCAAGCTGTTCTAAATTTGTCCAAACTGGTGCTCGAACAATAGAGCTTAGTCGAAGCTGTAAACAACTCATATACAATATATGTATTAGCGTTGCGAACAGCCTTGATCTTCTGCACAAGTGCAATCATCCGTCGTTCTTTCGCAAACATTTCGGTACACATCTGTGCGATGTTCCTTTTCACCTATTTTCCCTAATAACCTCATCACATATTATCCGAACAGATCCGACACTTATTAGCATCTCTTGAAGGTAAAACCCCCTAAAACTCGTAACATTACCACATAAATTACAAACTGAACCGCATCCGCATCGAAAGCGACAAGCATAAATGTCAAACAAAATTGGATCTAATTCGGCCGGTGTGTTTACGACGCTGACCAAGGAGCCACCGGCCCGAACCGGCTTGCGCGCCTATAAAAATCTCCCACCAGAATAGGAGAAAAGAAAAGACCCCATAAAAACAAACCATTTTCCCAGAAATCCACACAATCAAGCTGTTTTATGACATCAGATGAAGCGGAGAATCGGACGCCCGTAAAGGACGGAACAGAAGAAGACAACAACAATCGAATAAACGATACCATAGCCCCGGCCAAGCACCGTTGATCAGTTTCCAATTAAGCACCGATCATCATCATTTCTTATTCTCTCTCTGTCTCGGACAGGCCGGACGAGTAGGTGCAAGATGACTTATAAAAGCCAATTCAAACAAAAATTTTATTCACTTCTAAAGAACCCAACAATAGGCTACTTAAACATTTCTATACAGCAAGTCCCGGCAGGGTTTGGTTAACTGGCAGGCCGTGTTCTGCGCCAAACACTCCGGCGCAGCATGTGTGCGGCAAATCGTTTAGCCTGAAACGGAGAATTATGACTCTCGCTTCACTAAAGAAGAAGGACCAGACGACGAGGGGACGACGAAATAGGTCTGAGAACTTTTTCGTCAGCAAGTGATCCCTCCGTTCGTCCGTCCGTGCACTCGTCTTCGTCATCTTGTGTAGCCGGACGGGACGAAGTTTTGTGAGAATTTGGCGTGAAACAAGTTCGACACGCAGACACCGAAATTAAGTAATTAATAAGCAGCCTACGATGAACAGAAGACGTGAGGGTTGACGGGATCGTCGGAGGGGGGAACAAGATGCTCAAATATCGAGAGCGATTAATTTGTTAAATAGGCCGTTAAAATTGGTTACTATGCCACGGCTGACGTCGGCGCAGATGCGACGAAAGAGATAAAATTAGCTGGCTTTAATGGGTCGTCAATCTCCGAACGGACGTTACAATGTATGAAACATCCGATGATTTACAGCGAAACAAAATGACTTGTAGTGTCAGCGGGACCACAATCAATATTTGTTATTTAGTGAGGTGAACGGTAAGGTTGTTAGCGATAAGTAGTAGCTGAGTGGATTTGTTTTATGACTAGTACTTACTGCCTGGAAATCCGATTGGAAACACTCCACGACCGTGTCGACTCAGCAGCCACGGATAGAGCGGGTAGCTGTCCCGTGGTGGAAGATTTGGATTGTGCAGATGAGCAGCGGCCGGATGTGGTGGAAAGGGTTGTCCGGCTTGGGCATGTGCTAGGGCGGCAGCTTGGAACTGTGCGGCGAGGAAGTGTTGATTGTGGGCAGCTTGAACCATCTCGGGGGTATGCATGAACGGTGGAAGAGTTTTGATGTCCGGATTTTGTGGTGGTTGTTGTTGTTGCGGCGGACTGACGGGGAACGGTCGGATAAGTCCTGCAGGGAGTCCCGGTACAACAATTGGTCCAGGGCCGGTCACTGGAACAGACATTGGGCCCGACGGGGAAGACGGTGGAGATGGGCTGCGAGGTCTTTTGCTTGACAGATGCTCATCTGGAGTTAGCCTAGATTGCAGTGCGGGACTTGTTGTCGTAAGCGTTTCCAGGCGAGTTTGGGACTCGATACTCTGAGGAGATTCTGGCAGTCTTGTGATGCTGTAATTGTGCGGCGGCGAAAGACTCTGCAGTCGATTTAGTCGAACCGAGTACGACTGCGGGCTCGGTGACCGCTGTGGACCGCCCATTTTTGTTATTGCGTAGGGCGGCGATTTGGGTGTACTGTTCCCGACTATAGAGTCGATACTAAATCCTATCCGCGGTTGAAGCGTCGGCATTTTGTAGGTCGAAATTTTGCAACTTTTATTTGCACCGAGTATCACATAAAATTCTTCTCGTCTCGCTGCTGAGCTTACACCTCTCAGCGTCACAAACTTTCTCTACCGATTAACTTATTTCCTCACTAAAGCTTAGTTAGTAAAAAGCATCAAAAACTTGCAATAACTATATTCGCACTGACACGATTGCGTGATCATCAATCACCGGGCCGAGCCAATTAGCGTGTGTGTGTGTTTTTTTGTTCAAGGTTTAATTCACAACCACTTTCTTCGGTCACTTCAACAGTATCCGATACGGGATACGGCGCGCGCACGCTATTTGCAGAAGAAGACTTGGCGTTAAGATCAAGAAACGGACACGGCACTGAGACGCACACGAGAACTTCGCTCAACGAACGCTGAACACGGAATGAAAACTGGTAGGGTGACTTTTCACAACCTATCCACGCAACCAATGCCATCGAGCAGTCAGTCTGCCCGGGCTCACCAACACCCGCGCAATTCTCGCCCATTGCGTCTCCCATTTGTAGATCGATGCAAAGTTTATGGCTGTAGCTGTGAGCTGCTATGAGCATTACACATGGAATGGGTGGGCGTGGCTTACGAATCGCACCCCACATTCAAGCATTTCGAAGAGCTTTGCATAAGTACGCCTTGTGTTCGTTAAATAGATTATGTTTTCAGTGTCTCCGCTTCGTCTCCTGTTTATTCGAAGCGCTAAGTAGCTTACACTATATACGAGGGGGAAAGGCAAATTAAATGTTTATGATGGCCATGCTGACTCTTTCGAGCCTGCTGGCAGTTGCGAATGTGCTGTCCCTGTTGCTCTCGGGTGGTTATCAATTTGAATGAATGGAAGTCTCGTTTAGCTTTTGTTCGTGTTAATGTACTTTCCATTTGTGCGGCTTCTTGTTCGTTTACGTTCGCTGGAAATTCTCTGCTTCTCTCGCGGTAGTGGTGGATGTTTACTTTATTTATTATATATTATTAGGAGCTTGTTATAAGTCCATTCGATAATTGGTGTATCCTATTTGTGTTTATTTTCATTATTATTATCTGTGTTTTTTATTCGTTCATTCGTTGCAGGACTGGATTTTTCTCATGCCATTGCTCACGATCGGCAGCCGGGATGGGTTGGCTGTGGGCTTTATTAATTGAACCGTATTTTCTGGGGTATCGGACAATTTTTTAAAACACTGTAGTATTTATGTAGATTTGGTCGATTATATAGATTTGATTAGTCATACGATTCAACTCGCAAAATTGAAAGCAAAGTTTTCCAATAAGGGCAAACTTTTCAACTAGACCAAAAATGGTCTGGGCTGATAGTGTGGAAGTTAAGCAGCACGGTCTCGAGAGCCAGCCGTCGTATGTTCGAGCTTGGATCCGCCTTTCGGGTGAATACAGGCGTTGAAAATTGGGACTGCGAGAAAATGAAATCTGGATGGTTGGAGCTAAGTTACGAAAATTTCTTTAGTTTTTGAGACATATCGGAATTTTTTAAATGTTCTTTAAGGTTCAAAGAACTTTCGGTGAGCGTCTACACGAATTGAATGCTTGATAGTATGCGTTGGAAAAAATGCGTTCAACATTGTCACCGGTTTATCCATATAAAGCATTTAACAAACTCCAAAAGAAGGAAATCAGTCGATTTATTAGATTATCACGATTCAAATCATGAAAAATAGTGAGTAGAAAAACAATTGACCGGGCGGAATGGTGCTCTCGAAAAAGTGGCAGTGATTTTTCGTCACACCACCACACTGTCTCGGGGCACGCAACGCAACTGCGTAGTGAAAAACCCACAGCCACTTTTTCAAAAGCACCATCCCGCCCGGTCAATTGCTTTTCCACCAACTATTTTGCATAATTTGGATCCTGGTAATCTACTAAATCGACTGATTTTCTTCTTTTAGAGTACAATGAATGCTTTATTAGGATAAATCGGCGGCAAAGCTGTACAGAATTTTTCCTACGCATACTACCAAGCGTTCAATTCTTATACATGCGCAAGGAAAGTAACTTGAGCCTTAAATTGAGACAAAGCTAAAATATTATATTGTTGATTAGCAGTTTGCGCAGAAATTATATAAAATGTGTTTCAACTGAATGTTACTTTTTGTAAAAGATCTGTTTTTGAATAAAACTGAAGCTCTGGTCAACGATACTAAGAAAGCACTGAAGTCAAAATGGTAAATATGGCAAGACATCTGTTTTGATCTAAGGCATTTATGAAATAACACAAATTCAAATTGCGGTCAAAAGATATACACGGAAAAATAAAACAACCCACAGAATAAGTTATTTTAACTTAAATTTAGGTACTTTTGAGTTTTGCATCGTCTTCGCACTTATTAGTGTTGTCAAAAACAAAGCGAGATATTCGACTCAGTCGAGGTCTTCCGTGGAATAAGGTACTTTTGAGTTTTTTGAGGTGTACTCAAAATTAGGTAGATTCAACTTAAATTTAAATATATTTAACTCAAGGCTGAGTATAAAAAAATCTATCAATGAGTTGTGATTTTTGCCGTGGTTAAAAGGAACTAACTTCAACACGGTTTACCTAATTTTACCTCAGGCCCGCGCACAAGGGGGGGGGGGGTGGCTTCTAAGCCAACCGAGTAACCTAAGGTTTAGGTTACTCAGTCGGCTTAACAACTACTACAAACCAATCCGAATCTACCACGAGCCAGCAGGCAGAGCATAGTGGTAGGAAATGCCAAAAACGTGAAATTAATTCACTAGAGGCCAAACCATCGAATATATTCACAGGGTGTTTTTGGAGTAATTGTTCGTATGAATATACCCAACAATCTGATAAAAATTAAATTGAGGCATGGCTTACTATGATTGAACTAGAAAAAATAACTTTTTATACTGACAAGGTAGAAAGTTGGAGTCTTCGACAAAGTTTTAGAAATGCTCATAGTGAAGAATTTTATTGAACAATTTGAACTTTTTGGACTTAAGGTTATCGATTTATAAAGCGTTTTGTAAGGCAACCCCCTTATATTCAGTTTTTTAATATAACTTTTTTCACTGTGACTTTTCGTGCAAACGATGTTCCAGATGCATGTTGAGGTATTAAAACCACATAATATTGTTGAAGACTGCATATAAAAATTAAATTATTGTTGAAGACTGCGTGTAAAAATATTGTTGGAGACTGCATGTAAAATTTGTACCTGAAATCGGCGGTGCGGTGCACACCTCTTGAAAAATACTCATTCGTTTTAGAGTTATTGGAGAACCATCTTCCCCGGTCGTCGTCCGACATTCTAACGACGTGTACAGCCCACCATAAAAGTCCTATTTTTGCGGTATGCGCGATGGATGGTTCTTCCAGCAGCTGATGCAACTCATGGCTCATTCGCCTGCGCCACGTTCTGACTTCCATCTGCACGCCACCATAGATGGTACGCAACACCTTTCGTTCGAAAACTCCAAGGGCGCGTTGGTCCTCAACGAGCATAGTCCAGGTCACGTGGCCGTAGAGGACCACCGGTTTGATCAGCGTCTTGTAGATAATCAACTTCGTGCGGCGGCGAATTTTGTTCGATCGGAGCGTCCTCCGGAGTCCAAAGTAGGCACGATTTCCCGCCAAGATCCATCTCTGAATTTCTCTGCTGGTATCATTGTCGGCGGTTACCAGTGAGCCCAAATACACGAATTCGTCGACCATCTCGATTTCGTCACCGTCAATCCGAACTCAGGATGGGAGGTTCACATTGTCGTCTCTAGAACCTCTTCCTCTCATGTATTTTGTCTTCGAAACGTTGATGGCAAGTCCAATCATGCTGGCTTCAGCTTTCAGTCTGATGTACGTTTCCAAAATCGCCTCAAAGTTCCGTGTCAATGTCGTCGGCGAAGCCAAGAAGCTGGACGGCCTTCCTGAAGATCGTGCAACTCGTGTCTATCCCCGCTCTCCTTATTACACCTTCTACCGCAACGTTGAACAGCAGGCACGATAGACCATCACCTTTCCGTAACACTCTTCGAGATTCAAAAGGACTCGAGAGTGTCCCTGATACTCGAATGACGCACATCACCCGATCCATCGTCGCTTTGACTAATCGTGTAAGCTTATCCGGAAAACCGTACTCGTGCATTATCTGCCATAGTTGAACTCGATCGATTGTGTCATATGCCGATTTGAAATCGATGAACAAATGATGTGTGGACACGTTGTATTCGCGACATTTCTGCAGAACCTGCTGAATATTTGGTCCGTGGTGGCGCGGGAACCCATGAATCCCGCTTGGAAGTGCCCCACGAATTCCCTTGCAAATGGTGACAATCGGCGGCAAAGAATTCGGGAGAGGACCTTGTAGGCTGTGCTAAGTAGTATGATTGCATCAATCCAACTTGTCACCCTTTTTGTAGAATGGGCAAACGACACCCTCCATCCACTCCTCCAGAAGAATCTCCTCCTCCCAAATTTTAGCGATTACCCAGTGCAGCCCTCTAGCCAGTGTTTCACCACCGTATTTTAATAGCTCGCTGAGTAGTTGATTTACACCGGCAGCTTTGTTGATTTTCAGCCGACCAATTTCTTCCTTGACATCTTGGAGATCAGGGGTTGGCAGCCTATCGTCTTCTGCGCGTGCTGCAAGATCCGTTGCCATACCGCCTTAGTCCTCTGCTACTTCACCGTTGAGGTGCTCGTCATAGTACTGCTTCCGCCTCTCAATCACCTCACACTCGTTCGTAAGCAGGTTGCCGTCTAAGTCCTTGCACATATAGGCTTGCGGAACGTAGTCTTTGCGCGAACTGTTCAGCTTTTCGTAGAACTTCCGTGTGTCGTTTACAGTTGTTCCATCGCTTCGCGATCTCGTTCCTCCTGTTGGCGCTTATTTCTCCGGAGGACCGAGGTTTGCCTGTTCCGTGCTTGTTTGTATCGCTCCACGTTCTGTTTCGTTCCGTGCTGCAGCATCCTCGCTCGTGCTGCATTCTTCTCCTCTATTAACTGCTTACATTCGTCATCGAACCAGTCGTTTCCTCGATTCGGAATCGCTGTACCTAGTGCTGCTATAGCAGTACTTCCTATGACGGAACGGATCTCCCTCCAGCCATCTTCAAGAGTAGCTGCGCCCAGCTGTTCTTCCGTGGGTAGTGCTGCTTCCAGCCGCTGTGAGTAGTCGTGGGCAACCCCGGCGTCCCGAATTTGCGCGATGTTGGGCCTTGGCGTCCGACTACGACGAGTGTTGTACACGGTCGAGAGTTTCGAGCGTATGCATACTGCAACTAGGTAATGGTCCGAATCTATATTCGCACTGCAGTAAGCACGAACGTTGGTGATATCAGAGAAGAATCGTCCGTCGATTGGAACGTGATCGTTTTGGTTTTCGGTGCGTTGGTCAGGTGATCTACAGGTGGCTTTGTGGAAGTTCACGCATCGTTGGCCGTTGTCATTCGATACGGTGTGCAAGCTGTTTGGTCCGATTACCGGTCTAAACATTACCTCCCGTCCTAGCTGAGCGTTCATATCACCGATGACGATTTTCACATCCCGTTGCGAACTGCTGTCGTCCACCTTCTCCAGCTTCGCCTAGAACGCTTCCTTCTCGTCGTCGGGTCTCCCATCGTGTGGGCAGTGTACGTTGATGATGCTGTAGTTGAAGAAACGGTATTTGATCCTCAACTTACACCTCCTTGCGTTGATTGGAGTCCATCCAATCACGCGTTGACGCATTCTACTCAGCACTACAAAGCCGGTTCCCAGCTCGTTGGTGATTCTACAGCTCTGGTAGAAAGTATCCGCCCGATGCCCGCTTTTCCATACACTCTGTCATGTCAAGCAAAGTTTCTGTAATGCTACGACTTCAAAGTTGCGTGGTTGGAGTTCGTCGTAGATTATCCTGTCGAGAGCTGGGAAGCAGAGTGACCTGCAGTTCCATGTTCCGAGTTTCCAATCGTAGTCCTTATTTCGTCGCGTAGGTCTTTGCCGATTGTTCCGATTCGTATTTTCTGCTGCATTGTTCGTAACGGTTAGTTTTGCAGGGCGGCTTGTTGGACCTTCCCCAACCTCCTGTCTCGCCGGACGACCATCGTGTCAGCTCTGTTTAGAGTCCCACGCTGACACGTGGACGATACATCAGCCGTCCCTAACATGGAGAACAGACGCTGTTTTGAGCCGCACCTAACATGGGGAACGGACGATCGGATGGACTCACCATCCGAAATCCGTATCCCTGTCAGCATACGACCATGGTCTCACCGGGGTTGGTTACCAGATCTTTCCTATTGTTGCTCGTACCCCAGCTGGTACCGCGGACAAGCAGGCACTATTTTCAATGTCCAGACTACGCATAATAAAGGTAAGAAGGATTGATGCGCGGTACTCTAGAAACCTATGAATAGGGTAAGCTCACTTTGTAATGTTTTTTTACTTTATCCATATAAAAATCAACGAAATTTTTTTTTCTGTTCTTTTTCTTAAAATTTTGTAATTGCTGGTAAAAAATGTTAAAATCTTCAATAACTTTGAAACGAATGAGTATTTTTACTTACAGTCTTCAACAATATTATGTGGTTTTAATGCCTCCACATTTATTTGGAACATGGCATGAAAAGTCACAGTGAAAAAAACGCTTTATAAATCGATAACTTTAAGTCCTACAAGTTCAAGTTGTTCAACAAATTTCTTCATTATGAGTATTTCTAAAACTTTGTCGAAGACACTAACTTTCTACCTCGTCAGCATAAAAAGTTAATCATGTTGTGGGGAATATTCTTACAAACAATTCGTCCAAAGATACCCTGTGAATATATTCGATGGTTTGAGACCTCTAGTGAATTAAGTTTGCGTTTTTAGGGTTTCCGACCACTATGTAGCGATGTTTTTGTTGACTACTTCTCGATAACAAACATTGACCCAATTTGTTAAGCTGAGTCGTTTGGTTCACAAAAGACTAAGTCCAGGCCTCTGAAAAAATCTTCAAAGTTTGAGGTTTTCTGTATGTTTCTTTTAAAATAAACGTCAAAAAATCAAACCCCCCCCCCCCCTTGAGAATTTTCTGCGCACGGGCGTGATCTGGGAGAAACAGATGTCCCATCTATAAAAAGGGTGTTAAGTGGGATTTCTGCAAATAGTTACCGAGCAATCATATTGCTGAAGGTGTTCTCCCAAATCATATGTCGCCGCCAATCACCGTTAGCGAGCGAGTTCGTTGAGAAAATTAGCATATAATGCCCAAATACAGGTTTCCGGACAAACGAAAATATATCGAGTGATGTGTGATGAGTATTAGAAATGCTTTCGAGTCCTTTTGAAACTCGGAAAGGGCTACGGTAAGGTGTGATAATAAGAACTAGGATTGACACGGTTTTCCTGAAGTCTACTCAGCTTTTCAGCTTCGCCATTAACGTCAATATTGTGGCAAACAATCTTGAGACGATGGTGGGAACGTACATCCGACTGACGGTTGAAGCAAAGCGAATTGAACTGGTCACTGGTCAGACATAATACATGAGAGTAAGAGGTTGCGTCTTCCACCGAGTATATCGATTGATGACGATGATATCGAGTTGGTTGATACCCACACAATTAGGGTGGATTGTTAGCGAGTTACGGCGGGTTGCCTAGAACAATGTTTCAATGGGCAAGCTCGTGTATTTGGGCTCACTAATGATCACCAATAATGACACCAACAGAGAAATTTAGAAACGTATTCTAGCAGGTGAACGTTGTTACTTTGGGCTTCGAAAAACCCTTCGATCGACGAATGTACGACACCGGATGAAGATAACCTTCTACAAACCGCTCATTAGACCGATTGTCATCTACGGTCAAGAAACCTGGAGCATGCTGGCAGAAGATCAACGCATTCTTAGTATTTTCGAATGGAATGTGTTGAGAACGATCTACTATGGGATGCATATGCAAGATGGAATGCGGAGACGGCGTATGAACAACGAATTGCAACAGGAGCGTGGAGAACCACCGATTGTTCGCTCAGCGAAATTTAGGCGGCTACGGTGGGCTGGGCATGTTTTCAGAATCGTGAACAACTCGGTAAAAATATTCTACAAACTAATCCGACAGCTACAAGAAGGAGAGAACGGGCCAGATGATTAGCAACAAGTTCCCAACACAAAAACATCTTCTGATATAATCATTTTAGTGATAAATCCTTCTAGAAATAATCATGAAAAAACCAACTCTTCAAAAAAGTAGTAAGATACTTGGTGTCTTCAGCAAAGTTGTTGGGAATTTCATTTAAAACATCTTTATTGAAGTTATGAAAGCGCTATGTATGTAGCATATCGAGATATAAAACGATATTTACGAAATTTTTTTGCATCTACTTATTTTCAATATTACTGTAAGCTTCAGAGATACATGGCTTGGATAAAATGTTTTCGTTCATTTTTTATTAACAGCAGAAGAGTTTGATCATATACAGTAATATCAGAATAACCCTTTTTTTAAAATTCGTTTATTTGACACGGCTTATAGCGGAGCCGTGGATCTTTTATACGTTTACAATACATGTAAAAATAAAAATACAAACAAGAATTAACTAATTGGATCTCGTGCGCGCAACTTTTTATTGCGAGCGGAGACCTTTTTTCGCGAGGTCTGTTGACAAACAGCGTCAGGGGGGTCATTTAATTCTCTCTTGTTTTTCACGTCCCGGTCGAAGCTGGCTTGGTGTCCGGGATCAGATGTTCTCCCTTGTTTCTTGCACTTATTGTTGATCAATGTAAATCCGTCGTCATTGTTACTGCATTCGTTGCCGAAGTTGCTTACAGTTGCTTTTGGGGTGCTGGATGATTCTTTTACGGTTGTCATTATGATCTGTACAGCTGCCACAAATTTGGCCACCGTTTGTGGTTCAGGCATTGGTATTGAACTCTGTTTTAGGTTGGTTTGCCGTAGATGAGTTGGTAATCGGTTGAGATGCATTTTCCTCTGCATCTTCCGCGCAAGGTTGTCCAGGATGAGCTGTCTGATTACAATACTTGCACGTAGGAGTTTGCCCCTCATGGGTGCATAGCGTAGTTTGCATAATTGTAGTTCCGTGAGTATTGAGTTTTATTGCCAAGTAGGAGGGTAGGGGAAAGAGGGTAACAGTGGAACTATGAAAACAATACGTTTTCATAGTTCCACTGTTACCTTCTTTCTCCTATAGGCCTTTCAACCCGCATCCTCACTACAAAAACGCCGTTAGGAGTACCCGGGAAGAAGTTTCTCCAAGTATCAGGTGTAACGGATTCTACTTCTCCGTATTGCGACATGCATTTTGCAATTGGCTCAGGAGGGGTACGAGGTGATAGGTCATATAACCTTACATCTATATAATCATTCTCAATGTATACGGGAATCTTAATTCCAACGTTGTCACTTTCAACCACGTGTTTTAAGTTGTTCTTCAAACGAAACGCTCGGCTTGTGCTAACGTGTTGAATGATATTAACACTGCACTGCGAAGATGATGATGCTGAAGGTACAACACTTCCGTAAGTCTAAGTTGCATTTTTACCTTCAGAAGGTATTCCACTTCACTAAAACTCGGTCGTTTTAATCAAAATTTAAAGTCAACGACCGCAGCTTTGGGTCGGAGTAGAGCTTTTTCGTCAACTTTACTCATGATGACAAGAATAATCCGATGTTTCCTTTGTTCTCGAGACAATGCACACTAGATCGAGAGGCCTGTTGTTCACTTGGCTCGATTGTACGTCTGACTGCGGCAGAAGTAGAAAGTAGACTGATCAGAATAACCTGTTTTGAAGGTTCGCTTTCGTAAATAGCCTAATATATCTCGATACCCTGAATAAATGGAGCATTCATGTCTTCAGCCACGTTATTTGTATTAAAATTCTCGATAACTTTACTGAAGACACCAAGATTTTTTAAATTAGTTTGAAGAATTAATACATTTATCTGGGAGGATCACTCACCAAAATTATTTTATCAGAAAAAGTTTTAAAATTCTTCGAAAATACTAAACCTCCACAGCCGACGGTTTCGAAGCTATGTGATATTGACCGTATGAACTGTTTTCGAGCATTTAGTTTACTTTTCTTCGTTATTAATGTTCATAACTTAAGAACGAGAGATCAGGTACAAGATCACATTCCCACAATTTACAAAAAGTTACCATGGTGTTTAAAACATTAAGTTCTCAATGTAATGTTTAGATAATAAACTTCCAAAATTATTATTTAAATATTAAATTTATATTAAACTAGTCACAACCAATAATTTTTGTTCCATTCGATTAATTTTGGTTTGGGGAGGGGTTTTAACCAACAGCAACATGTGAGTTAGCTCTTGGGTCCATTACTATCCGAATGAGTGATGTTCCGATAAAAGCAAAATTTGTACCAGGCTTATAATCACGGGAGGCAATAGAGAGGAGGTGTAGCATAGAGTTTCAAGGTTTGTAAATACAAAAAAATGAGAGCTCATATAATTCCCACGATAAAAATAAATCCTAATTTCGCACTGCAGCATTTCCGTTGTACGATAAGCAAATATCTTTGTGTATTAATCTCCAAGAAATTAATATTCCGCTGCTGTTTTCCTGTATAATAACAACCGTTCCGGGAAATTCGGTAGGTACGCGTATATTTATTTGTCCCGTAGGTACAAACGTGCAACTGAAACAAACACACACACACTGGGTGTAGTCGTGATTTCGAAAATGTGTTTATTTTGACGAAGGATATTATTATCACACCGTAAAATATAGCCGCCTTTTTTCCGGTTGGTGATGGGTCATCAAATTGAGCAGCGGTGATTTGCTTGATTTATCTGAACAGACCACTTATTACCGCGTACATGCCCCCTTTCAACATGAAAACAACTCATTGGACAATGAGTTTTGCCACTCTTCCTTCTCACTTGCCCATGGCTCTTACGATGATCGTATAGGATAGTACAACAACCACGACCCAGCTCAGCCCCGGTGAGTATACACTGCCAAGCGTCGCGTCGTGGCGAGCGAGGCGCGAATGAGCGCAGGAAACACAAAACCATTTATTAATTAAAACATCATGGATATAAACTCTGCCTTATTTACAAATAAATCAACGCGTTAACATGAAATATTTATGAAGAAAACTGAAAACCAGCGTGAAGCTTCATCCTCTCCGCGTTTCCCTTTCTCAATTCCGACCTGTCCTCCAACACCGTCGTGTGTATCTACCACACCGGCTTCAGGCTGGTGCAGATCAGTCCGAGTATGCGAGTGGAAGCGCGTTGGGAAGGTGGCGGCCGATGGATATGGGGGAGAAACAAAGGTGTCTTGTTTGCTGCATGGATGGGATGAGATGATAGTGGGAGAAGGTGATACCGAAATAAATGTTTCACGATTGCCCGCTTCTTCGGCGTTCAACAGTCATCGGGTTGGCTGGCCATCAATTGCTTTACGGATCACGCTGATTTTCACTGTTTTTTCCCTTTCTCATATAGAAAGGTTATGCAATCACTCTGAAAAACGTCAACCTAATCCTAAATTTTTTTTTTGACTGGCATAAGGTTTCTGGATTTTAACAGGGGCGTAGGTGATGGTATACGGAGAGGGGTTACCCCCCCCCCCCTCTACTATTCACTCTCCTCCCTTTAAAATCCCTTTACATCACCCTCAGACCACCACCCCATCCAGCCCTCAACCCCATCATCTTTAAACCACCACTATATCACAAAGCATACCAAATTGAGCCGTGGAGTCGTTTGTTCGTGGGACTTTCGCCCTCCTCACACACCCACCCCCGCATGACAAAATGAGTTAGCAAACAGATAACATTGATCTAATGCTGATTAGGCTAATGAAGTATGATATTTTTTTCTTTCAAGTGTTTCACCGTCGCCACGTAGCTCATCAAGTTCCTGGCTGGCAAGTCATTGTGTATAAGTGCAAAGTGTACTAAGAATGTAATAAACATTTCCATAATTATGTTGAACATAAACAGCCTCCGAGCCATAGTTTAGAGAAATGAGAAAGGCACAATTGCATCGCTAGGTGGATTAAAACAGGTTTTATTTGTATTGTATAGAATTGTATTGCAATGTATTGTATTGTATTGTAGCAGTGTTCTACTGGCTGAGAGACAAGCATGTTAATATTTTGAGGCTGGACATAAAGCGCGAATGCCGTAACAAAATTCAGTTCTAAAATCTCAGATTTACTGATTTGCGTTCGTTGAAAGTTTCTCTCATCTGGTTTTTATTCAAAGTTCTGAGAAAATAAACACTAACGGGTACTATATCAAATTAATGATAAGTATTTGAACGGTTGTCGACAGCAGTGTTCTGACTGGTAGCTCGTATACCGTTTCATGAACGCTGTAAGACTCCAATGGTTTACCGTTCTCGATTGGTATCAATGAGTTGTATCGCAGCTCGGAAGTAATGGCAGTGGCAAAATACCATAACATTATAATCTACTCAATTAGCCCCACAGCACGAACGGTGTTGCACTAGGTCAACCTGTAAAGCTGCGTTAGTCCCCAGCGGATCCCATCTATTTTGCCCAGTATCACTCATCTAACAACAAATCGGCTAAATCGAGCGTCGGTAGTATGCCACGAATGGCTCCTCACGGCATCTACTCTCATAAGTACACCAACCTAACAGAATGGAACACTTTGCCTTATGCAGCAACGTAGCGGTCGGTAGTTATGTCAGGATTTGCACATAAATATAAATCTTGCACCATTAAACTGCTTAATTTATCTCGCGCTTCTGCTGCGCCAAACGCGAACTGCTGCGTGTAGGAACCCACCGGTGCCCACTCTGTCCACATACTGCCGAGGGGAGGGTAATTCGTTTGTCCACATGCTGAGAGCTCCGGAACGATCGCGATGCAACGCGGACCAATGCAATGGTCAAAAGTGAGAAAAATAATTAACATTTATGATGTATTACCTGCACTCGGGCAGGAGCAGCGAAGCCAACAAGTCGCGAATGGTAATGTTTATCTTTGTGGATCATTTTTCACATCGAAAGCAACAAACACGAGCAATCAATTCGGTAGATGTTGCTCAATTAGATTCTTTAAGGGTAGTAAAATCTAGCAGAATTACAATTTACTATGGCTTACGAAAACATTTGTTGCTCGCTAAGGCAGGTATACAGATTCTTAGCCATCGGCGAGACCATCGCGGATATTCCATGCTCATTAAAGCTCATCAACGCTTACCATAAATACATTTTGAGGTACACCCGCGTTGATTTCTTCATATGTACTTCAAATGTGCATTCGCTGTCCAATAATTTTATTTTTTTGCTAGATAGCTTCATGCAAAACTGCCGGTCTATTGCATCGTCTCGGGTATCTTGCTGTAGTTAATCGACAGCATCTTTTTTGGTATTCTTTGCACAATTTGAGTCTAAAGCGAGACGATTAATAAGATGTAGGGGGCAAATTATAGTACGAGCTGGCTATAGCGTAAGTCTATTTTGCATCTACGTATAGCATTATGAATCAAAACGGTTAACTGCTATCATACATTTCTTTCGCTTTCTTTTTTTCTTTTTCCTTCTTTGTTTTTTGTTCTTCGTTCTTCGTTCTTTGTTCTTTGGATAGGCATTCTAGAGCGAATCAGTTATAAACTTAGAACGGAAAACTAGGACTAGGCAGGCTCATATGGACATGATCGAAATCGGCGTCGCACAGTGTTTCCAAATAGGCAAAAACATGATCGAAATTGTTTTGAACACGATAAAACGATTGTCGAGCTATAGTGTCTTCAGCAAAGTTTGTTTATAAAATATTCCTTATCTTATTAAATTATTAGTTTAGTGATTAATCCCCCTAAAGCTATCGATTCCTTTAATTTTTTACTAAATAGTTTAAAATGTGATGCTTTCGCATTATGTGAAACTTGGTTAACTTCCGATATAAATCTCATCTTCCACGACTTTAATATAATTCGTCTGGATCGACAAAACCCCTATGAAGGAGTACTTTTGGGGATTAAAAAGTGCTATTCTTTCAACCGAATTAACCTCCCTTCGACACCAGGCATTGAAATTGTCGCATTGTGATATCACGAAATTCTTACCGGTACCGCGGCTAGTTCTAGGAGACTTTAACTCGCACGGTACGGTATGGGGTTGTCTTCACGATGATAATAGATCAACATTAATCCAAGATCTTTGCGACAATTTCAAACATGGCCATCTTAAACACGGGAGAAATGACGCGGATTCCTACACCACCAGCACGCGCAAGCGCGTTGTATTTATCGCTATGCTCGACATCGCTACAGTTAGATTGCATGTGGAAGGTGATCCCTGATCCCCACGGTAGCGATCATTTTCCTATCGTGATTTCAATTGCTAACGGTTCAAGACCATCAGAAACTGTCAATGTCTCATATGACCTCACACGGAACATCGATTGGAAGAGTTACGCGTCCGCGATATCCGCTAAAATCGAATCCACTCAAGAACTTCCTCCGGAGGAAGAGTGCAGGTTTTTGGCTGGCTTGATTCTCGACAGTGCGAATCAAGCTCAGACTAAACCAGTACCCAGCGCGAATACCCATGGAAGGTGTCCCACCTTGTGGTGGGATAAAGAGTGCTCAGAGCTGTACGCGGAGCAGTCCATTGCATATAAGGCCTTCCGGGAAGACGGGTTGCCCAGTACGCGTCGTTAGAAAGGCGAATGAAGAGTCTAATGAATGCCAAACAACGCAGTTATTGGCGCCGGTTCGTCGACGGGTTAACGAAAGAAACAGCGATGAGCACTCTTTGGGGTATGGCTCGACGTATGCGTAACCGAAACAGTACCAACGAGAACGTGGAATATTCAAACCGCTGGATATTCGCTTTCGCCAAGAAGATCTGTCCGGACTCTGTCCCGGTACAGAAAACGTACCGCGCCGCGTCTCCTTACGATACCGCGAACGAAACACCGTTTTAGATGGTGGAGTTCTCACTTGCACTCTTGTCATGCAACAATAACGCCCCCGGGTTAGACTGAATCAAATTCAACTTGTTAAAGAATCTGCCTGACACTGCAAAAAGGCGCTTGTTGAATTTGTTTAACAAGTTTCTTGAGGTTAATATTGTCCCTCATGACTGGAGGCAAGTGAAGGTCATCGCCATCCAAAAACCAGGAAAACCAGCCTCCGAACACAACTCGTATCGACCTATTGTAATGCTGTCCTGTATTCGGAAGTTGTTCGAGAAAATTATCTTATTTCATCTCTACAATGTGTTGAAGCAAATGGCTTACTGTCAGATACACAATTTGGCTTCCGCAAAGGCAAAGGGACGAACGATTGACTTGCGTTGCTTTCTACAGAAAGCCAAATGGCCTGGTGTTTCTGTTTCCGCTCCGCTGCGAACATACACTTCATCAAGCTGGAGAGAATCCAGTATCGTTGCTTGCGCATTGCCTTGGGTTGCATGCACTCGACCCATACGATGAGTCTCGAAGTGCTGGCGGGCGTTCTTCCGCTAAAAAATCGATTTTGGGAACTCTCATATCGATTGCTCATCCGATGCGACATTCTGAACCCGTTGGTGATTGAAAACTTCGAGAGGCTCGTCGAGCTTAATTCTCAAACCCGATTTATGACCTTGTACTTCGACTACATGGCACAGAGCATCAATCCTTCTTTGTATAATCCCAACCGCGTCCGTCTCCTAGATACTTCTGATTCTACTGTGTTCTTCGATACATCCATGAAGGAAGAGATTCGTGGAATCCCGGACTATATACGCCCGCAAGTGATCCCCAATGTATTTTATAATAAATTCCGAGAAGTCGACTGCGACAAAATGTTTTACACCGACGGATCAAATTTCGATGGGTCCACTGGTTTCGGTATCTTCAATAATAATGTCACCGCTTCATTTAAGCTCGATGATCCTGCTTCAGTTTACGTCGTCGAATTAGCCGCTATTCAGTATGCCCTTGGGATCATCGACACATTGCCCACAGATCACTACTTCATCATTTCGGACAGTCTCAGCTCTATTGAGGCTCTTCGTGCGGTGAAGCCTAAAAAGCAATTCCCGTATTTTCGTATTTGCGCAAGTTATCTGAAAAATCTTACCAGATTACCTTTGTTTGGGTCCTCTCTCATTGCTCTATCCCGGGCAATGAAAAGGCCGACTCTTTAGCAAAGGTGGGCGCATTACATGGTGACATATACGAAAGACCAATCTGCTTCGAATCATTATTTAGTATATGTCGTCAGAGGACACTCAACAGTTGGCAAACCTCGTGGAGCAATGGGGAACTTGGACGATGGCTACATTCGATTATCCCAAAGGTATCAACGAAGCCTTGGTTCGGGGGGATGGATGTGGGTCGAGATTTCATACGTGTAATGTCCCGGCTTATGTCCAACCACTACACATTGGATGCGCATTTGCGGCGCATTGGGCTTGCAGAGAGTAGTCTGTGCGCTTGTGACGAGGGCTATCACGACATCGAGCACGTTGTCTGGGTGTGCGCCAGGTATTGTGACGCCTGGTCTCAGTTAAAGAATTCCCTTCGGGCCCGAGGTAGACCGTCCAATGTTCCAGTTCGTGATATTCTGGCAATCCGCGATTCCTCCTACATGTCCCTTATTTATACTTTCATAAAAACGATAAATATCCCAATTTAGTCCCTCTCTTTTATTTCTCGTTTTGAGAAGTTTTCTCCTGCCTTGTGGAACCGATCAGCTCCAGAGTGCCACTATGTAACCGCCGTCGCCCTTACCACTACGGAAACTGAAGCGAGAGCGACTCGAGGTCCGATGACTCTTGAAGGATTCCCCGCGGGTCCCAAGTATACCATCCGCCAATCCGACCTACTAGACTGAGGCGCTAATTTGTTTCGCTGATCTCCCGTTTGCCCGAAAGTTGCAAGTTTTGCTCGTCTCTCCCGGTCACCATATACGCCTTCTCTCCCCTGTCCTTGATACAATTACTACTACACTGATGTGGTAATAAGCCCCCCTCTGAATATCTTGACCAAGTTTAAGTCTTCGTTAAAAAAAAAAAATCAAATTTGTATTCTGTATTCCTAGTTTCAAGATAGCTGTAATTTTTACTCTTTGTTAAAACTATTGTCCTCCATCTTGTAAATAGAATTGTATCCCTAGTTTTAAGACATCTATGAAATTTCTCATAAATATTTGTTCCTTATTTTTTGTACCAAACTATATTGTTAGTTTTAATATAACTGTAAAATATTTCGTAAAAAACTACTCCCCGTCTTGTATACCAAACTGAATTCCTTGTTTTAAATTTTTCAGAAAAAAATCTTTTGCGCCCTCTCTTGTATATAGATTCTTATTATCCAACATGTAAAAACACCGCTAAGCTAACGCATTTGTGCCTATCAAATAAACGAAATGAAAAAATCCCCCTAAAGCTGAGAAGCAAATTTTTGTTTGGTCATTTATGAAAATAATAAAGAAATGTATTCAGCGAAGTTGTAGGGAATATAGTAAGAAACAACTTTGCCGAAGAGACTATGTATCTATCTTTTGATTTTAATACACATTTGTGGAGTTTTCTATGATACACCCCTGAAAATCACTTTTTTCTAAATAACTTTTCACGGTGATTTTTTAGAATTTCAAAATGTACTAAGATTTTATTTGGCATAAGAAAATACACAATTTTTGTTATGCAAGTTTATTTCTACCTCTTATATCTGTGGAGTTAGCGAAAGTTTTAGTGCCAGAAAAGCAACACTTTGGTATGAAATAACACTTCAATCCGCAAATTTCAGCAGACAAAGCCATATTCATTCGAATCTATAAAGCAAACGCTATCAAATCCAGGGATAACCATTTGTCGCATGCTGTCTCTTGCATGCAAAAATATATATTCAAAAACGACTATTAAACCCTTTTACAAGGCCATTCAAAAATTACAATACACAGTTATGCGTAAAAGGAAGTATGAAGCATGTTGTTACACGGTGGAGCGGTAGGAAGGGAAGGGGTTTGTTACACGGGAGCGTTTCGGCTTCTCCTCATCAGAAACCGAAACTAACTTTTTGTCGGAATAGATTAGCGCCGGCTCAAAATAATTATCAATTTATGGCTCAAACGTCAAAATAATTATCAATTTATGGCTAGCAATGCTTAGGCTGTTAATTGTTTAGCTGTGAAAATCGTTTAAAATTAATTGTGAATTTGTTGACTGAATCTGTCCAAATGTACTTCTATTTAGTATTCCTATTCAACGATATTTTGCTCCAAGCACATGTCTTCTCTTTTTTTTACTAGAGATCGGTATCTAAATTAGCTCGATTCACCTGTTTGATCTACGGCACAGCATGCAAGTTCAAGTAGGTGGTTTTGTTGTTTTTTCTTTCTTTCGTTCCATCGCCTAAAAAAACAACAAAAAAACAACACAAACTAGTACGCCCTACGCTAGAGAGAGCGCCACTTTGAGCACCATAAATTATAAACGGACAATGATTTTGCTGTTAGTGGGAGTCATAAAACAGGTTGTTACATACTCTGCTGAACTCGAGAACTTCTTCGAACTGGCCGTTGCTTTCGAAATAACTGTGCAGCTAAACAATGTCCACTACTTACCCACTAATATCCTGCTGGGTTCTGGCGCTAAAACGTATTAAAAACATATTTTATGGCATGTTTCGCTGCACCTCGCTTCCAAAAACTTTCATCTCCCCTGCTCTCGCAGTTGGATGGGTATTAATTTCGTCACAGTTTTCACCCACGGACTGCGCGATTGGACTGCTGTTACCAAATAGCAACAGGTCGTCGATTAATAAAATAATTGGTTGAGCCTGGGAAGGAACAAACAGCAGAAGGTATCCTCGTCTCTTTGTCTGTGCTTCACCTTGTGAAATGTACTGGCGAGGGTGTGCTAGGTGTTACTTTTGTCCTTTCAACAATTCAAAGAAAAGGTGTGAAAGGATCTCGTTTCAAATCTAACGAAACATGGCTTTGTTCATTGTTTGGTGGGTCTCCCGGTGAGATTACCTGGCCGAATTAGATTTATTGAAAAGTTGATTAGGACCTTTCCAAAAAAAAATCTGGGTGGGACAGGTACAGATCGTTCTCGGAAACGACGCACGTTTCGTTCGGTATAAGTTGTTACTTGTTTCTAGAAGACATACTGGAGTCTCGAATCTGCCAGGACAACTATAGTTTTGAAACGGAGAGAAGCTTCACCAGTTCAAACATTCACGTATTAAACTAAATCAGACCGCGACACCTTCTGTATTGCGCGTCTTCGTTCAAATTTAACACTCCAAAATGTCTTCGGTTTCGGACGAAAGCATTCGTTTATCAGCAGGATGGGATCGATTCGGCGAAGAAGTTAAACCCGAACTTAATTATGTCGGTTCTCATGATCTTATCTGACATGTGAAGTGCGCAAAGATCACTACTGTTTTGCCTTCATTAATGCTAAGGCGAAAATACATTAAAAAAACAACTTTAAAGTCCGTTTTTTATTGCTTTCTTCAAAAAATACGTTTGGCCATCAGCGTTCGCCAGAAATCGAAATTATTAAGCAACAACAATCGAAGCACAATGTATCAGCGGCCGAATGTATGCGAGCTAATTAACTAATGATGACCGTGGTTTGTTCACATATTTCCCGTACACAAAATTGATAAAAAGCTCGTAAACCTCAAAATTCCACGGAAAGTCGTAAAACGCGATTTTATGGCTGCTCATTGCATCCACTATCACCGCCTGTCCTGTGCTGGTGTCTCGCATCTTTCAAGCTAACATTGAACAGCGGACTGGTCGACCGTGTCTTGTCCCGAACGCGGCGCGCTGAGTTGTAAACTTGTTGATGTCTCGCGCGCCGACAGCCACTCAGTGAGGCCGCGCTAATCACTCGGCTAAAGTACTGTCCAGCAAGGTTTGAGCTCGGTGAGCAAAACAATCGACGGAAAAGTGCTACACGGGCTGAAATGTCAAGCGGTCAATCCGGTAATAAAATAATAATAAAATTATTATCAAATTTAGATAAGAGAATCATCCGT
>NC_080670.1:18098496-18123496 GCF_030247195.1 Topomyia yanbarensis | reverse complement strand
TTATAAACAGGATTTGGAACTATCCTTCTATTTTTGAACTAAATTTAAAATTCAAGAATTTTCAGAACACATATCATTCAGAAAAGAAACCCAAAAAACAAAAACAAATATTAAATGAAATGTGTAGCCATAAAAAGATGGTTTCATGTCCAGATTACAATCTAACTTCCAGAGGAGAAAAGGAAAGAGCCAATTTTAAACACCTTTCTTTTTTACGATTTCCTCGAATGTGCGTGTTCTACGCTGCAAGCTCACTAGCACTCGCTAATGAATGGTTTGTTTGTTTGTGTTTTACGATCTGATCAATGATTCGGGTTCATACTTACTACCTACTTTCAGGCTTACATCACAAGCGCTCATATCTACGAATCATTTTATACTATTTCAGATATTTTAATGAGGTATTTCAGGAAGGAGAAAGGCGATTCTGATTGGAACAATAAAGGTTATAAATTTTCAATTAAAACCGTAAAGTGTCCTTCCAGGAGTTTGGCCACCTTCACTGTTTTAGACGATTGAAAGATTAAAATCAGTTCCTAAACGATTTCCAACCTGTTCGTAATAGCGCTATTCTTTATTCATAGGTAGACTGTCAGGAGGCTTTTTCGAATTAGTACCAACCAAAAACAAAACTATTTCGAAATCAGCGATATTGAAAATCAAGTGACCCTAATCGTGTACTGATGGATTCCCGTCGTAAACATCAATTAACACCATACAATTATCGTAAACAGCTCATCCGAGTTAAAAGCACTCGCCCCCGTTCGAATTATCTCGAGACGATCTCCATCACGCACGTTTCCACTTTGAGCCCAATTAAACGAAAATATAATTTCCATTAATAATATACGTACCCTCTCCCCTACTGCACGCTTCCGCTTGCAGTCGTCACGTCGCTTCCGCGGGAACCGCCACGTTTTTGAAACATCATCGCATATCTCAAAATATCATCGCTTTGAGTTAATTAAACCAAACCCGTCGCCTCCCATCTGAACTAGTTTGCATACCGCCAAATTGATGGTGTTTATTTTATGGACACTTTATGACGCCTTTCCATTCTTCCGCCCCGATCGACATTTCGTAGAGTAAAGTGATTCTGGCGATTGATTGATTTGAAAACGTTTCGTTTGAAGATCCCATCTCGACGGGGGCAGTAGGTTTCATAAAACGCTATATTTTGTCAGTGAGCAGAGAACGGTCCTGAATTTTATCATAGCCGCCCATCTATATTTAACGAACTCTTTCGTGAACTCGTTTAAGTCACACTTAGCTGCAAGAAAACGTTACGTGCTACTAATCAGCTAGCTAATAAAATTCAAATTTCCTTCGCTCGGCTTTCAACTTCATCCGTTTTTTTGGAGAGTGAAAAACATGTTGTTAACATTTTTACGGTTGTCCGATCTTTTTTGATACATGGCTTCATTTTGGCGTATTGCAAGGAGATTTTTTGGAACGATGTTCAGATTCAGCTAGTAATGTTTCAGAAGCTTTGCAGCATTTTAAAATTTTGTTGCATGAGTGGAATAATATAGGAACAAAGTAGGCAAAGTGCTAGCATATGCAACTTGAGGCCCGCTATGTTGTCATTAATCTCTGATACAGGATTCGCAACCCTTACCTCCCCAGTGGGGGTGTAAAAATCAAAACGCTGTGGTATCCCGTATAATTAAATACCATTCCAGAAACACTTTGAACTATTCACAAACTATTCATAATACTCACCAAATTGCGAATACTACTTATATACAGGGTGTTTGGTTCATGGTTAAGAACCTTTTGAGGGATGATTTATTATCATATTTGGAGAAAAAAATCGTTCTACACATACCATCAAATCTCAACCGTTACAGAGTCATTGAACTTTTTGTTTTAAAAACTTAGTTGTCGTAAAATAGCTCTAACTCAAAAAATATACTTTGTATTTCAAATCTTTTAGTTCCATTGGATAGATGAGAAAATTTCCCATTGAATAATTTTCTCATAAGTTTCAGTTAATGAGGTTAAGTAACATTTTCACAGTAATTTAATTAAAATTTAACAATTTTGATCGATTTTTCGTTTATTTCGCGAAAATCTTAATAGTTAACATCACCATTTTAATAATTCAGATTATTAGGCTTGAAGAGCTGCATAGTTTGTTCTTTGACATGATACACTGATCTTTTCTTGTTTTCATGTGTTTGGGTTATTGAACTTGAATATTTTTATTTCATTTTCACTGAAAAAGTATGGCACTTATTGTACCTTTTCTTATTTTTATTCGAAAGCCAGGATAATTTTGCAGAGAAAATTGTATTAATTCCTTTCAGTCAAGTGAATTTAGTATTCTTTTAGAAGTTAATTAGTTTAAAGTTAGTGTTATTAGTAGCATTTTCGTTATTTTCCTAAAATAGTAAATAATAAACATCTCCATTATTATCATGGAATTAATGACCCTCAGCAAGCTCTACAACTTTTTCTTTGACTCCATTCAATTATCTCTTTTAGTTTGAAAGCAAAATCATTTTTATTGCCTAGTTTCATGCAAAAAGAACGAATTCGAACCCACTACATTTGTGCTGCGTTGACTATTAAATTGCAGCGAAATGAAAAGCGATAGGGATAAAATGTCAAATAAAAAGTTATAACAAATGTTAAGGGGCACTAAATGAACAATAGTAACGATAAATTTAGTTGATTAATAATTAGAATAATTGCAAAACTCTAAAAAAACGCTAATTTTGAGTTATTTTACTAGTAAAAACTCATTTAATGCACTTAACAACAAATATTTGTACATACATCGACAGGAAATTTTCTCAGCTTTCCAATGAAGCCTTGGAAATAACGATATAAAGCATATTTTTATATTAGCATCTTTTAAGCACTTGCAAGTCGATTACAGGAAAAGTTTCGTAATGAAATTACAGAGAAACGAGAAGAGATAGGAATATGATGCTGAAGAACAAATTATGAATCGTCCTAAAACCCAACTTTTGGATAATAGATATTGCTATAATCACAATTCATTATTTTGAGAAAATTAACAGAACCTCATAAAAAACACCAACTTTTAACTACTTTACAACTAAAAGATAACTAAAACTAGTTAACTGAAGGATAAAGGAACACCATTCAATAGGAAATTTTCTCACCTTTCCAATGAAACTAAAAGATTTAAAATACAACGTATACTTTTTGAGTTAGAGGTATTTTAAGATAAATAAGTTTTTTACACTAAAAGTTCAATAACTCTGTAAGGGTTGAGATTTCATGGTATGTGTAGAACGATTTTTTTCTCCAAATAAGACAGTCCATCACCCCTCGAGAGGTTCTTAATCATGAACCAAACACCCTGTATTCCATCCTTATAATTGAACTATTTAACTACTCGGAAAAAAGTTGTTCCCAAAATTGTGAATAAAGTACCATGAATTACGGAACAATTACATTTTTACGTTACGGAAACAGGACCATGAACAAAAATCATGTGTTTTATAATGATATTCAATTTTCCTTTAGTAACTCTCACATAAAGCTTTTATTAGTGGAAATATTTATTGATGTTTTGTGAGTTCCCGCCATGTTATTACCAAATCAATTTTCTGTAGTTCACAACTTTATGAACACTTTATAATACCAAAGGATGCCTAATTTTTTCCTTCTTGTTTATTTGACACTGTTAAATGCGTTAGCATAACTGAGCCGTGGGTCTTTTATGATATTTACAATATGTAAAAATTGAAATTTGTTTTCGCCTGTTAATCAGGTCTTGTTGACGCATCTTGCTGCTACGTGTTGAGATCTTCTTCGTTAGTGATGAAACATTCGGAGCGTTGTTTGCCGCACCTTGGGGGTTATTCGCTCATTCTTTTTTCGCGTTTTCGTTCACGTTCTTGTCGTCATCGGTATTGTATTCATGATGCTCACGGTCGGATGTTCCTGTTTGTTTCTTGTATTTTTATTTGTGGTGTTGGTTGTTAGTTTGGAGGTATTTGGTGTAATCGTTGATACTTCGCGGTTGGTAATGGCAGTTGGTTTAGTGGTGCTGGACCCGATCGTTGTTTAGTTAGTGGTTGCTAATGCGCGGTCCGCAGTCGTTGGTTGTGGTTTAGCATACGACTGTAAACCGGCTTTGGTCCTAACAGCGGTATTTTCCTTAGTAGTCTTCCGCAAAGTTTTTCGTGGTGTAGCAGCTGATCGCAGTATTGGCACGTAGAAATCTGCACTGGGCACGTGACCAGCATTCGTTGAGAATATGCAACGTGAGCTGATCTGATTGGAACGGACAAGTAGGAAGGAATAGGTTTTGTCGGACGAATTCTCACCATACAAACGCCGTTGTGAAGTCCTGGTAAGAAGTTTCTCCAAGTATCTTCCTCATCGAGGGCATTGGTGAAGCCAGTACATGCTCCAAGCAATCAGTATCCGCTTGGATTCGTTCTCGTCTGTCTCATTACATCATTCCAATGCAGTTCTTTGTATTGAGAAAGGTATCTGCGGATCTTCCAGCAAGAATAACTCGACATCGGTAAATGTAAATTCCTCAGTGAGGTTGTGTTATCAGATCCAGAATTCTTAACCCGAGCACGATAGACATCATCATTGGAGCGAAGATTTTCCATGATCTTCTAATCGAAGGGCAGCACAAGCTAAACGCAGGAGGACCAACTTTGCAAAATACACAACCAGCCTGATTCGGGAAGGATCTCCAAAGTTCTCAGCATCGATTTTACCCTGACCGTTGTTTCCTGCTCTGAGGCGAGATTAGATAACTTACCAACACGATTTTGGGAATTGGAATCGTGCCGGACAAAGGGTACACTGTCAATAGAGGAAACCATTTGTAAAAAGATGACGGCGAGAGACACTTCGGGAAGATTCGTTGCAACACTTCCGAAATAAACAATATCTAATCGACAGTCTTCTAGAGTTCCGTTCAATTGCGCTTCGATGATTCATGTCTCTAGATCGAAGATTGAACGCCAACCCGCTTACAGTGAATTCATCCATGAATATTTGGATCTAAAACATATACGTGAAGTTCAAGTACGGTCAAATGAAGTAGAGTCATCACCCTTTCCATACTACATGCCACATCATGCAGTTGTACGACCTGACAGCAGCACTACCAAACTCCGTGTAGTCTTTGACATCCTGTTCCACACTGTCAGGCGTGTTTCAATGCTTTAATGGTAGGTCCAGTGGTACAAGAAGACCTGCTTGGCACGGTAATCCGTTTGCGTATCCACAAGTTCGCAATCGTGGTTGACACAGCCGAAATGCATAGAATGGTCAGACTCTCCATCTAAGCGAATTTGGGAATTCGAACTGAGGACCGTCACTTACGGGACATCATCAGCATCATATCTGGCCACCAAGTGCCTCCAGCGCCTAGCAGAAAACGGAGCTGCTGTACATCCGACAGCCTCGAAGATTTTGCTGATGGATGTCTATGTTGTCAATACGCTGTCTGGAGCAAACAGCGTCGACGACGGCATCAAAATATATGATGAACTGGATTCTGCGGGATTCACTCTCAGTACATGGAAACATCCATTTCAGACATTTTTTACGGACGCTCGTACGTTCCTGGACTCATCAAAATCGACCATCAAAACCCAAGGAGTGTCGTGGGAACCTAGCTTGGACTATTTTACATTCCCTGTGCCTCATTGGAATGATTCCACCGAGATCAACGAGCGCATCATTTTGTCCGATTCCGATTCCCGCCTTATCGATCTTCTCGGACTGTTTGGGCCGATAGTAGTGGAGGCCAAAATTTTTCTCTAGGATCACTGGTAACAGAAATGTTCCTGGACAAAACCACTCAGCGAGGAACTCCAGCACTGCTGGCTGAAGTTTTGACGCAACTTGGCTGAACTTTCCACCGTCAAGGTTCTTCGTTGGCTCGCATTTGACAACTAAACGATTTTTGCTTAAATCTTTGGATTTTGTGACGTGTCAGAAAAAGCGTACAGAGCATGCATCTATCTTCGGTGCACAGCGTACGATGGTCAGGTATCGGTCAGGCTAATTACCGCAAGGTCTAGAGTCAGGCCATTTCGAAAATTTGTGTCTTGCCAATATAGGACAATGAAGCACTAACCGCTAGCAATCAAGGGACTAGCTCTTTCGAGGGAGGTGCGACGCGCCCGCGGAGGTCAACTTTTTCCACTTCGTCCGCATCTATCGACGGTCGCTGACCATCGCTTCAAATATGTCGTCCACACTCATCGCACCAAAGAAGTCACCAACAACATTGTTAGGGTTACCAACCGTCCTTATTTTAAAGGACATGTCCTTATTTTCGAGGTTTTTGGAAAGCGTCCTTATTTTAATTCAAATGTCCTTATTTTTAGTCTCAAACCTTGGCATATACAGGGTGGTTCAACATGATGTTTTTTAACAGGGCATGTCATGTTATTGTAGTTTAGTATTGTTTGCCACCACAGTATGCTCACCATTTTCAACTTATTCAACTATATTTCGAAAATCAGCGATCTGTCAGAAATGTGTTTCGTGCACTCCGACCATAATATGGTCGACATAATCGGCCAATTTACTCCACTATTCGCCATACAATCAAAGAGTAAAAGTTGCAATTCTCGTTATTGGATGATTAGCGAACAAATCGACCACATCTAGCAGGCATTGAAGAAAACATAGCGGCGGTGACATTCCCAAGCATCAGAAACCAACATTACTCGACTAATTAGCCAGATACCACTTGAAATTCGTCATCAAAAATTGGACCAGTCGAATGGATTACCTCAAGCGCCAACATGGTCAATATTTAAAAGAAATTGTTTTCAAACAATAAATGACAAAAATGTTCTTTTGATTGACAAATAAATATTTCGCGATTTACTCAATTTTTCAAATTTTTGCGAGATCAAAAAAACGTCATGATGAATCACCCTGTATTAAATTATTCAGATCAACTTTATTCCAAGAGAATCAATTTCAATTGTCAATTTCAAATACTTCCAGCGATTGTTTTTGTTAATGAATACTCTCTGCGACTCATTCCAACCAAGAGTTCTTTTACACAGAAGTAACCAAAATTTGTTGGATAGCTCAATATGAGGTTTGGCCAAAGTGGTTATCTTCGCTCAATATTGGCACTACACCATTTAAATTTGTCTCGATCAAGATTCAACGTCCCAGATCAACTGCTGGAAAATAAGCCAGAATCCCGACTTTTTCAAAATTCTGGCTCAAGTGACAAATGATTCAGGCTCGAATTCCGAATAGATTTGGCAGGGATGTCCTTAATTTGCTCTCAGTCCATTTGGTAACCCTAACATTGTCTTGGATGAATTAAAATCGAACCTCCACACGCAGTTACGTAACGGTATCATTCGCTATACTTTGAGAAAGCAACACTCTCCAGGGAAGTCACTATGTTTCATTTTGTTGTTGAGTAAAAATGGCCTCTCTTCTAATTCCAGAGATATGACCGTTGGATACCTCACCCGAGGCTTGAGCTAAATCATCTCATGAAAACACCAACTACGCATACAGTCCACCATCAACAAGTTTCAATATGATAGGTACATCAAGGATAGAAGTAAATATAAGTCTAATGGCCATCTTTCAAACGCCGAATCGTCATCGCTTAACTGAAATGTTCAACGTTCTCGTATTTAAGGGTGTACAATACCTACTGCATTAGAATCTATTCATCAACTGTACAGAGTTAGATATACAAAAATCATTCATTGTTTGCTCATAAGATTGTACTAGATAGTTTAGTTGAAATTGCTGGTCATTTCAAGGCGGCTGGTAATGTTGGAACAACCGAGAAAGGTAGTTTAGGGAATATAGCTTCGGATTATCACTCCTGCTCTCGTTATCACTGATTACTGATCGTCTGCTAGGTAGTTTGCAATATGGAATATAAAATTTAGTCGCTACCACATAATAAACGAGTCAAGTCGATTAAAATGAGTGCATGCAATTAATCTGATAATAAATCTAGACAAGTCAATCAATCTTAGTTTAAAGTCACACGCGTGTTTCAATCAAGAACCGAACAAAGTGAACCAGTGTGGAGTGTCTTCATTGAGTATTGATGCTATTTTGATAACGGAAGCCACCATCCGTTTACCACAAAACTATTTAAACCTTTTGAAAGGGGGTGGTCAGTAGAAGATGGAAATTGATTATTGACACCATTTTTAAAAACAAAGATGCAGCTTCCGGTTGCCACAAAATAGTGAAAACCATCCTCAATCTACCTCGTTTCTAAAGGGCACCCATATTGTTGATGGTTTTCATCTAGTATCTGAAACCATTCTTAGTATAACAAAGGAATATTTCATCTCTCAGGGTACGTGCACAAAATCTGTAGGCACCGCTGACTCTATTTTCGGCATGGTCGCCCAATTGCTAGTGAAACTTACACAATACACATTGAAATAATTTCTCCAAGAATTTTAATAGAATATCACATTTAGAAAGCATTGAGTCGATTTAACCGTCGATTTAACATTTACCTGTCCACCTAATTGTGAAAAATGTACCAGTTGTCAAAATAATTATTCAAACGCAACAGTTCCCATCGTCAGATGAGCCAACACACATTGAACCGGGTTGATCACAAATTATTCATCGTTGCAGCGATAAATTACTTTCATGACTATCCGCTATGATTATTATTATTTAAATTCTTCCCAAGATTCCAACAAATAACGCAACTAGTTTCATGCTGAGTTCTTTCCTCTCTCACTATGTTCATATGCAAGTCTTCCAACAAGTAGGGAAAACATGCCTGAGACAGACATCTAGTGTATAAGAGGGACACCCGCTGGGTTTCAAAAATGATTAGAAATAATACAGTCTCGTATCAGTACAATGATTCCTTCTGATTCACAAAATAACATTCGTGTTAAGGTAGCTTTTAACACCAGATATCAACAGGAATGTTGTTAAGCATGCTCATGCATCTTACTAATCTAACCAGCTGTCAAAATTTACCTTTGCGAATGTCCCGTTACTCGCAGAGCAGAGATGACGTCGGTAGATGAAAGAGATGGAGAGAACTTTTCTCTTTTGTTAATGGGATTTTCGATTGATTGACACCGGTGTAGTGTAGTGTAGGTTTTGCACTTTCTAGCAGAAGTGCCGATGGAAGATACCCAGCTTTTTTCACTTCTGCTAGAAAGTGCAAAAATGGTGCAGTTCCAGTGCACTCCACTACACCGGTGTCAATCAATCGAAAATCGTATAAGTATCCACAGCTATGCTCGGCAAGTAACGCTTCGTCCGATTTTTTTGCTCACGTGTATTTACGACCTATTTAGGAGTTAGATGAGTTTTGAATGAAATCAAAATGGCTGTATTGATCTTAGTTTTAGAAATTTGATTCGTTGGATTTAGTAGTAATAACTCTGAAAAGGTACGATGAATTTCATTGCGATAAAGGGACTTAATAAAACAGCCGATGAAAGGATCCATACCATAAAGTGCCCACATTGGACACCATTCCCCTACCCAACTTCGATATCTTCATCATGATTTCAAATTATGTTTGTAATAGTATGAGGATCTATTAATCTATTACCCGGAGCTGCATTAATGCACATAAATAAATAAAGTTAGCTACGATCGTGGACTGCGGCGATTTTCACTTCGTATTATTTCCTTTTCGTGAGCGCGTTCTACCCTGCACTCCGTGAATGATGACGAGAATGACTGGGAGGCTTTTGGTACGCTGCCACAATCAAACGCGAACCTAAACTGCAAATTAGCACCTAGCGCGCAGCTTGCACAACGTTGCATAGGTGAACTAACGAACGGATAGCCGTCGTTCACGACCACACGATCCGTAATTTGCTAAACTCAGGCTCCGCCAGCACAACTTGGTACCGTTCATCGGGGGGTCCCCGGATGAGTGGTTTAAAGTTATGAGAATTGAAAGAATAAAAAATCAGTTTATTACTTGTTGATAATTGAATAATATGAACGGTACTATTTCGAAACTATGTTCGGACAATTGTTCGAATAATTGAGTCAAAAATACTTGTGTAAACATTTGAACGAAGGTCCAATAAAACATTAGCGCCATAGTACGAGTTTATCCTAACGACGCTGAATCGCTCTGGATAATGACTCGCCATCTCCATCGTTTGGTTATTGATCTGTGATTTTGACAGGTCTAATACTCGATTGGAATGACACCGACAGAACAATGGTAAACAAACGATAGAGATGGCGAGCATTTAACGAAAGGAATTCAGCGTCTTTAACTTATCCTAAACTAGAAGTATAACTACGTCGGCCATTTTGAAATCTTTATGTAATCAACTGTCACCGTTTATCATGAATAATTACAGAGAGTTAACCACAGCCGGATTCTGAATTGTGCTCGATTGATTGACTCTTTACGACGCCACTTTTTGTGTTTTAGGTTTCCATTTAATCAAACGGATTAGTGCAACTGGCGGCTGTATCCCGCAATTTTTTACACAGCTCCAACGCTCGAGATGGACGTCGTTTCTCTGTGGGCATACTGGGATTGGAGGTAGGATTTATATTTCATTCGCAAAATTTTAACGAAGCGTAAAGAAATTTCAGCGTCATTGCCAATCGTTAACAAACCGCAACGAACCAAGAAGGTAAACAATATTTCAAGCACATCCAATTTAATTGACACCTTTTCACAGCTTGAAATCATCCGTATCATTTGATGATCACTTTATTTTGCTTCACAAAAAAAGATAATTTCCCAGAAATAATAAAATACAAACGACATTGTAAAAGTGCGAAAAAATCATTTCAACAATAGGTCAATTCCAGACCCTTAATTTCTATACGCACTTTTATTGCCTGTTTGCTCTCACACAGTCCGGGGTAGGTCAGGATACAAAACGAGTGAAATTTCGAACAAGCGTAGGCCCAAAAAATGACTTGTATTATTTAATAGGAATCAAAAAAGAAAATCATTTATTAATTTATTGTTCCTCGATTTCTGGTGCTTCGCAATTGTCCCTAAATAAAGGAACAATTGCCGAAGGTGATAAACACAGCCCCGAACAAGAAGTTTCCTTCGAGAGCCAAGGATCGGTAATTTATCATCTCCGCATCTCAGGGTTCCGAGTGGTGGCAGTGTATCCGTTTGCAATCCTCCCGGACCAGCTGAGCAACAATTGCTCTTTTGTCACCGTTGAAGTGGCCGCTTTATTCCTAATGTGGATTCTATTGGCTAGAGTTTTCCCTCCCCTTCGCTAACAATAGGGCCAACAATCGTGAAATCAGAGTCAAATTAATTTGTATTTATTTTCGTATCTTTGTCCTTCTGCAGGAGCGCAGCCAGCAGCTTGACTTGCAACTTTCCACCACCTGGAGCTGAGTTTTGTGGTTTTGTACCGTATACAATATGCAGCTTCAAAGCTTGGAGATTATTGATATCGTAAAGCGGAAAGGGTCCTTCGGCATGAGCTGGCGTGTTACCTGGTGCAAATCGTACGGATTTGGACGGTGTTTATTGCTACTGCAACCGAGGGGTAATAAAAAGTTTAACCTTCCCCGAACGTGATGATGTGGTAGTGTTATTCTGTGCGACTTCGAGATGCACGCTTCACGATACAGAACTCTGAGACTCTATTTTCGGGGAAGTATAGATAAATGCTAATAGAGGTACAATTAATCAAGAAGCTGTGCAGCTGATGACAATTTGGAATTATGTTTTAAAAGAAAGAGAGATCTAACATAATGGCGGAATGTTCAAGTTGCTTTATTCATCCCATGGTGTTTGCGCCACCAAAAAGATGCTAGACAGGCCAAAATGTCTTCTTCCAAAAGTTTTATGTATCAATTCATTTATGAAGTTCGGAACTATTTCTTAATTTCACTGAATGCTGTCTTGGAATTCACAAACATAATTACCGCTGGGTCCGTCTTTGATTGTCGCACTAGAACATCACTTTTACACTGTTCTGAGAAAATCGAGCTTGCATATTTTCACAACAATTTCAAATCCTCTATTCTAAGAAATGTTCTATAGATTACGGATCTTCGATAAATTGGTTCGTTTTTGTACTGCTCTACGATGGTTTTTCGGTAAAGTAGGTGTTTCTCATTATTTTCCAATAAATTTCACGAAAAATAAACTTACGACTTTTTAAACCTTGCTCGTTACTTTCGTCATTTTTGTTTGTGTGGATTCGTCAGTTTGACTTGCTGGAACGTTACTTTCGGCATTCAGATTCGTTGTTCAAATTGTGGTTGTATTTTTGACAGTGAGAAATTGTAAGGAATCCGTGATAGAATACAGGTTTGCTGCGATGGAGTATTGGGTTTGTTATGTGCAAACATTTCGAAAATTTGTCGTGAGATGGCTGAATTGGCGAATCAAAGCGTGATTGACTCACAGATGGCACGTATTTAAAAATTATGATGGGAAATTTGACATCCGTCAAAATACGGTGAATCTTGGTGTTGGAGAAAATTTCTCTAATATCTTCAACACGGAATCCAAAATGGCAAGAAAAACGTTAGGTAAGTTATAGACCGCAATCAAAGATATTGCAGCAAAAATCTGACGTTACTTGAATAGTTTTAATAACCGCTGACATCGGTTATATTTTAGAAATGAAAAAAATGTGTTGTTCCCGCATGCCGGAGCTATTTTTGTGCATCCGAAAGTTTTACCACCTTTTTCAAAGTTGAGGGAACTAGTTATCCAGTGTTTCATAAATGGAAGCAGCTCTTGCACTTATCCGGTAAGCGCCGAAATTATATGTTCAGCTCATTTTACTTCGGCGGATATTATTGCAAGTCAGAAAAGCTGCGAAAACCGCATATACTTTCTTTATTGGACGGACGGATTCTCCGACGTAATGCAGGACATTCACAATGGAAGTATACACATCATAGTCGCAATATGACAAAAGTAACATAACCTTTTATAAATCACAGTAGGTTTTGCAATTCTTCAAAATTTCATCAGCTAATTCTAGCAAATTGCGCAATAAAGTAAAAGTAATGCATTGGACATATTCGGTCTATCCACTCATTGAATGCTTACTAGAAGTATATGCATTAAAATGCATAAAAATCAAAGCAGAACAAAAAAGACGGTAAAGGAAATATGCTAACTATGCATATTTTTGTTTCTCAGTGTTACATACCATCTTTGTTGAATTTACAAAACAAAGACGTAGTCCTACTTCAAAATGTGGAGCAACTGTTGTGCTTTCATGTATTCCTGTCGCTCGATGCCTGTTATCGACAATTCTATTCGTTGTCTAACGACAAAATGACACATAAGACTGCGCTGCAGTCAAAATGATCATGTTTGTTAATGGAGCTGTCAAAATACAAGCAAAATAAAATTTTCGTTACAAAAATCGTTAATTTCTCTTTAAAAGTAACATTTGCGAACCAAATTCAATCGTTAAAGGGTTAGAAAAGTGTTTTTGCACCGAATGAAAATTTTTAATCGTAATTTATAGATATTCGATAAAAGTTATTTATTTGCAAAAAATAAGACTGGAATTTACAAAAAATCAACTTTCTTCCCCGTGCCTTCAGTTTTCGTTAAGAAATATTACGTTTTTACTGCGTATCTATTGATTTTGTTCGCGAGTTGTATGGTGCATGTCAAACTCAAAATAATTTTCTTGGTTCATGCTATGAGAGACAGGCGGCGCATGGCTATTTAAAGTTTTGCGTTAGACAGCCTATTAGGCAATCCATGAGACGTTTCTTATCAGCTGATTATTTCTTTTTTACTTCTTCTGACGTTACTCCGAGGGGTGCGACGTCCGACAATATCGTTGATCGATCCAACATCAAACGAATCGGATTAACAAAAGATGTTTCTCGGACGAGTTTTTCTGTTCGCAGGAGTAGACTTGTTGACAGAACCCACCGCTAGATTGCCTAATAGTGGTGGATTAACTCACTTTCAGGTATGTGTGTGTGTTGTTTTTCTTGCAGAACCACATCAGGAACGTTGTTGAGGGGCCCATATTATTGGCTCGAATCAAAACTCGTCGAAATGTCAATTGACGATAGGTTCATCCGGAGTGTTCATTTGTGTTTACATTTTACTAGCGTTACCAATTTTATTTTGCTTCCACCACCCAATGTGGCTCAGTCGGACTTAAACTAGGGATAACCCCTATGTTTGAGTAAGCCGGGCAAACTAGTGGATCACAGGTGCGCTTGCTTCCGACGCCGGGTAGGCGACCACCTCGCCCGGCGGATCCTCAGCGGCTTTGCGCCGCTTCGGTTCCTAGGCCTTAGTTATGCTGCTAAGCGGCATCGAAATTGTATCCCTTAAACAGAGGTTCCTGAAGGGTATCAAGTTCAACCGGAAATGAGCCGGAATTCTGGTTGGTTCTAATTAGTATTCCGGCTCCAGTGATACAACCGATTTTAACTAGAATCGGTTTTGTCACTGGAGCTGAAATACGAATTAAAACCAGCCAGCATTTCGGCTGAGCACTGTGAAGTTTCCTAAAATTTAATCTGGGAAATAAATTTCTGGCAACGCTCCAGCACCCCGTTCCGCCACTTGGGAGCAAGTTTGACACTATGGAATGAACTTTGTTTACCTTCGACAAGTTTTGATTCGAGCTAACAACATCCAGCCGTTTTTTTTCGATGAGCGTCAAATTCACAGAATAGAAATAGTAATGGTGGAGGAGAGATTGACCGTAATATGTGCATAATTTGTTCAGGTCACTCACTTTCCATAATAGGCCCAAAATAGGCTCATTACTACTTCTCAAAACTAACCTTATTGTTGTCAAACGAACGAAAAATAATTAGAGAGAAAAAGAAATAGCGCACTTTGTAATAGCTTATAGGGTGTGGTGATTTGGAGTATTTTCGTCCTATTTCTATTATCGCCCTACCCATTTGAAGACGTTAGTTAGAGCAGCGTCTGCCATCTTTGTTTAACGCATTGGCTCAAATGTTAGTGCGAAAATAGGAGCATTCGATTCGAGTTTTCGGGGCGCTCAAACAGAAGTATTTTCTCATTTCAGGATATTTTTGTTATTATATTGGTTCTTGGGAATGAAGCAAGGATACCGATACCAATTTATACGCATTTTATCGATTGTAGGCTGCGTAATTAATAGAATAATGTGCTACCCTGCCTAATGGGGCAAAAATTAGGTCTTTACCCTAACTGAATATTTCGTCGACTTGCGGCCATAAACTATAGCAGTAAAAAATAATTGCAAACAAACCAATGCAATTATCACTTTGAAAATCGAAATTATCGTCGACCAAATAAAGCATAATTGAAATAATTTCGCATCGGTAAACAACAGAGCAATGACACCCTTCTTGGGTTTATACAACGTGCTGGTAACGATTTCACACTGGCGTACTCATCGAATGTTCGTAATACAAGCTAGTTCCGGGGTGGTCTGAGTGGATGGAGGCACGAAACCATTTCGTGAATTAATTAATTTGGTTTACTGAAATATCGTCGTTGGATGATTGTGTTTATGGTGGGTAAGTGAGTGGCAAATATTATTGCCGGCCAAGCTTTGGCAAGCACTGACATGCGTAGTGGCACATTTTGCTGTGATGATGTAATCGCATGGGTGTTTGGAGTCCAAAGATGATAAGATGATCAACAATGTCATGAAGAAGGAGGTTATTTAGAATTTTTAAACATGAAAGTAATAAGAGAAACAAATTATCTTTTGCTTACTTTAAAACAAAAAATCACACTGAAAAAAAATTTTTTTTTTAATGTCGAGATAAATAAAATATGGCGGATTTATAAATCAACTTGCGCCGCCGCGGACGACTCAAACTACACGCAAGATTCAGCCCGTAATTTTACCTTGAAACAAAAATGTTAAATACTTATACGAAAGACTTTTCTGTTAATAAGCTATGCTCCGAAACTTTACGATAATATTCTCTGATACTAATTCTAACGATTAAAGCGAAAAAATCCTTTTTTTGTTTAAGCTGACTGATGAGGAGACCTCCTTAAGCCTGGCCAGTGAGCCCTTTCTCCCAACTCATGATTCAATGAGATATCAAACTCTTAACTTGTTCTAGGCTACCACCCCATGCCACTCGAAATTTCGTACTTTCAACTGATTCAACAAGACGTTAATTTATTCGGGAAAATTAAACTGAACATAAATAACCCCCTAATTATTTGGAACTCGACGCAGAGGCCGTCCGCCGACAAAGACGGGCTTTCCCATGTTGCTAGACTGCACCCGGCACCGGTAGGTATGCCCGAAAATTGAGTGTTCGTCTTTTCACATTGTACTTCTACTATAACAGTCCGGACGATTCCAAACCAAACCATATAGTTTTCCATTAGAACCATCAGCGAGAACAGTTGTACGAAACGGAGCCAAGGCGGGTATTTGGATTATTATCGGGAAATCATCCAAAGTGTATAATTTTCCCTCGGTGAACGGGAAGTGAGCGTGGAAAAATTTGTCATAATTTAAGACCTTGTTTGGTTCCGTGGGGAAAATGTGCTTGGTTTAATGTTGGGTCGACGTCGCCTTCATGCTAGTACAATATTGTAAACGGAACGGAATAAACTTGGAGCGGCGCGGCAGTTAGATTTATCTAATCAGACCAACAGCGAGAATGGTAGTAAAATTTAAGTGACTCTAATTAAGTGTGGGTACTTTACTCAGCATTGATGGGGGAAGGCGGGGTAATGACTCCGCTACAAACAAGAAAATTAATTACATAAAATAACCCAAAGATTATAGTACATGTTCAAAAAGATAGCGTGCAGTTGAAAGTCAGTTAAAATTTTTTTGTTTTGATTACTTCATTAGGATTGACACAGTGTAGGCGGTGGTCAGCTCTTTTCGTCCGCGTTTCTTATCACCTATTTTTTATTAGATGATTCATCAACAGTGTTGTTTTTGAAAATGGGCCACTTTAGTGATGTAACAATATTGCCCATTCCTATTTTATTGCAACTAAATCTTCATTTTAATTGTATTATTTTCAAAATTGCACATATTTTGTCGCATGCAATTTTAGATGTTCGTTGATTTGATGGCATGGTAAGGGGAACGCGTATTAGCCAATCCAGCTGAATTTTTTTTTGGACTGAGCAAAGTGTTTATTTGATCAATTAGGGAACTAATTCGCAGGGCTTTAAGAGGCTTGAAATGGCGAGTGGGCTAACAGCACGGCTGCCTCCGTCCTAACAAAACCTTGGCAGGTCTCTGGGTACGTCCAAAACTCGTCACCATTAAGTTGGTGGTACTAGGTTCGGTCTAGAGCATTCCCGATTTCACGGAGAGAGCGAAGAGAACGGGTAGACACGTAGAGGCTGATTTGTGCTAGCAGCTCCGTATCATCATATTCAGCCAGCAGAATCTTTGACATGAAGGTAACCTGCGCTGCATGTCTCCGATGTGATAAAGTATTAAGTCCTAAAACTCTAAAAGACGACAACGGTCCTCGTACGGTGGCAGGTTTAACGGATCGTTCCACGGCAATTCACGTAACGCATATCGTATGAATTTACGCTAGACTGCTTCGATCCTAAGGCTCCACGTTGCTTGATAAGGGCACCAAACGACGTTTGAAAATTCCAACTGCGGGCGCACCAATGAGCAATAAAGAGCCTTGAAACAAAGAGGATCCCGAAATTCGTTGGAAATTTTGAAAATAATTAGGCAGTCAGAAGCGCGTGTGATCCAATGAAACGAGCGGAGCTGTAAAACAACGAAGTTCGACAAGGAAGTCTTCGTCGAGGCGTTGAGGCGACATTGACTTCAGTGCAGACGAAGTGATAACGGCATTAGCAAGAGCGTGCGATACAACCATGCTAAGAGAAGGTAAACCAAGGTACAGTTGCCGCCCAGCTGTCTGGTAGAATTCTACTATTGCCGACCTACGCACATGCTGCCACCGAGCCCGGAGGAAGATGCAGAGAGCCCGAAACGTCGCGGAAAGAGAAGCTCTAAGGCCAGCATACAAGGCGGCAAGAGCACTTAACAAGGAAATCAAGCTCAGTAAGAAAGTCTGCCTAGAAGAGCTTTACCGCAACGCCAGCTCAAATCCGTGGGGTGACACTTATAGAGTTGCCATGGCGAAGATAAAAGGACCGGCGGTACCACCGGATAGGTAGCCGGAGAGGATGAAAGTCATCGTAGAATACCGTACTGTCGGCAAGGTGCTTGAAAGAGTAATCCTTAACAGGGTTACAACATACACAGAGGGAGAGAATGGACTATCCAATATGCAGTTCTGTTTCCGGAAAGGTAGATCCACCTTGGATGCCATACGAACGATCGTGGAAACTATGGTGGCTGCGCAGAAGCAAAAGAGAAGAGGTAACCGCTACTGCGGAGGGGTTACACTGGACGTAAAAAACGCCTTCAACAGCGCAAGTTGGGCCGCAATCGTCGATTTGCTGCACAGACTGAGAGTTCCCGACTATCTCTGTTGGATTCTGTGGAGCTACTTCCAGACCCGGCAGCTGATCTACGAAGCTGACGCCGGAAAAGAAGTGTAACTGTAACAGTGGGCGTTCCACAGGGTTCCATACTCGCCCCAAATCTTTGGAATGCTATGTACGACGGTGTGGTGAAGCTGAGCCTCCCCAGGGGCGTGAAGATTTGTCGGTTTTGCGGACGACGAGGTGCTCCTAGTGATCGGCGAATCATTAGAGGAAGTAGAAGTACTCGCAACGGCGGCGATAGATGTTGTGAAAGACTGGATGCGTGAGAGAAAGCTGACGTTAGATCACCACAAAACCGATACGATTTTAATAAGAAATCGAAAAGCAGCGCAGCGGGCAAGAATTTCTGTCGGAGAGTGTATCATCAGCTCAAAGCGGGAAGTTAGACAAATGGGAGTGATGTTAGACGACCGGCTAAGCTTCAATAGCTACATCGACCACGCATGCGGGAAGGCCGTAAAAGTGGTACTATCTCGGATCATGCCCAACAACTCGGCGATCAGCAGCAGTAAAAAGCGACTACTGGCGAGTGTCTCCACATCGGTGCTCCGATACGCAGGACCTGCTTGGGTGATGGCACTGCGGACGAAGAGGAACACATCTCGGCTGAACAGCACGTTCAGGCTGATGGCCATGCGGGTATCTAGCGCGTACCGAACTATCTCGTCAGAGGCAGCCTACGTGATAGCTGAAACGATTCCCATATACCTTCTACTCGAAGGAATGCGACAAATCTACTCATTTGTGAAACAACCGTACCTTGTCAAAAATGAGTAAAAATAGGTGAGGTTAGTCGGAATGATGTAGTACTGACGTCGGATGAAGATGACCCACATCGATCAGACATCACATTGGACTATCAAACAAATTTTACTCATTTGTAAACATGCCTGTGTAAACATTTAAATGAAAATACGTTGAAAATCACCATCGCATACAGGTTTGCATGCGTGAGTCACCATTATATCCAAGCTTGCGTACAAGTCCCGTACAGCGATTGCTGGCCAATCGAAGCGCCGACCAGTGGCAAGTTGCTACTAGCTGTTGTCATTTCAAAGCGACAGTTTAATTTCTTACACAAGTTGAAAACTTTAATTGTATGTCAGTTCTCAGTGGTTGAACCACAAAAGATAAACTGACTAGTGGTCGCAGTGGCAAAGTTTCCCCTAACAAAAAATAGCTGAATTAGCACAATAATCATTCTAGTTAAAATTTGTTTTTTTTTTCAAAGCACCCGGATAATCGAATCATTTTCCCCGGATAATCGAATCACGGATAATCGAATCCCCGGATAATCGAATCCCCGGATAATCGAATCCCCGGATAATCGAATCCCCGGATAATCGTATCCCCGGATAATCGAATCCCCGGATAATCGAAGCCCCGGATAGTCGAGTCCGACCTGTACTGTTTTGATACCGCATATGTCTCGCGAAAGCTCAGTGCTTGTTGCGTTTTGCCAGTAGTTTCACTCAAAATTATTGGACCGTTGCTATGCAGAATAAATAGTCGGGTTCGAGCTCTAGCATTCCAATATTATTAGTACGCGAATGACACCCACATATCGTAAAATCAGTAAAAACATCCTATATGTTATGTATCGATCAATTATAATTTCAATCAGTTGCAATAAATGTAGTAAACCATGAGGATCGAGTTTTTTCCATTCTGTGAAGATCATCGCCTGTGCGGGTAATTCCGAACCGCTTTCCTAGCTCTAGACGAAACAGTACTCATTGATGCTTCTCTGGTTAACCTATCAACGAATCGGTGCCAATAATCACGTTTTTTTGTTTCGTTGGTTACTAAAAGTGTCTGGCGTCACGACATTTAAAAACTTTTTAAATGCGGAGGACTTTTTCGTGTACCGTACTGTAATGACCACTCTTTGATCATTTTTTTTTTCATAACATAGTTGATTCCAAGAGAATTAGAAATACAGTATAGGAACAAAGAGTGCTATTAAGGACAACCTCGTCATGGCCATTCAAAGAGTATCATGCCCATTTTATGTATTTCACTGATCAAACAAGAGAGTAACTTCATTCTAATGTATGGCTTAAGACTATCGTTAACGACTCCAATTTATATGAACCTTGATTGACTGAATCCCATCCAAATGGAACGTGCATCATATTCCCGATGGCACCAACATGGCCGCTTGTGAATAAAACTCCCTCTAGTAATTCACTGCACCCAGGCCAGGATACCTACCATTCGCCCCTTCCCTTCGGACTCCGGCTGCAACCGTTCTCATTACCCTTCGTTTAGAGATGAATAGTGACGCTAATTTCGAAAGCCAAAGTACAATCCTACATCAGAGCGGAATCTCTCGGATTGTTCCCGGTAATGACTCGACGATTAACTTTTACAGTCGTCGTCGCCGTCGTCGTCGTCGTTGAAACCACTGCCAGAACTTTATTGGATGTTATTTATTATTTAATCGCTTATTTCCCCCTCGCCTTCGTTCGAGATTCAATGTCGCTTTGAAATCGTACCCGCACTCACTTACAGTTGATGTACTTCCTTCCCCTGGTATTTTTTGTTTGTTCATAGATAGATAGCATTTTCCCGTGTACGCCATATAGCACAAATAAAGCGAAAGGGAAACTTCCAAACGAGGGTGCCTTTTGCTACAGTTCCGATTTTTCGAACGCTATCTCCCTACAATCTCGGCGGTTGGAACGGTCGATTTGAACTCAAATTATTACCAGCTCGGCGACGTCCTCCTAGATAATAACAATTAAATGGAAATTCATAAGTGGCTGATAATCGGCGTTGCGTAGTTTGGCAGTGCCTCTTCTTTTATTCGAATATTTGAATTGGTGATGGATTGTCGGTTGACTTTTAATGAACTGTGAAAATCGGGAAAATAAAGCATTATATGGTTAAACTAATTCGACTAACGGTTTCTACGTTTATATGGTAACTGAACATATAGATAGATATGTATATGCACGTCGAAGGACAATGATGACACGGTATCCAAACATTTCGCTCATCTCGCAGCATGGTTGAAGACACATTCCTCTTTCAAGTGTCGTCCTCGGGTGATGCACCAGACAGTTTGTCGTTCCCAAACGAAGATGATAATCATTTCAGTTTGATGCGTTTGTTACCAGACTCCGGGTCTGGGTCGAACATTGCGGTGTATCTGCAAAAAAAAGAATAACAAAGGAAAGAAAACAAATGACAAGCGCTACAGAGGAAACTATATCACGGAACCTTTGTACGATTTGTACCTAGGTTGGTGTAAGGGAAAAAGAGCGAATCAAATGAAAAATGTGTTCGGAATTTTTTGATTTTTTATTTCATCTGCAGTCAGTTTCGTTGTTTTAATGTGCAGTGTGTCTCAGATTTACCATGCTTTGTACTTCAGATTTAGATTGGAGAATAGCATTTGTTCTACCCCAAACTAAACAAGCGAAGGGATATTCACGAGTTAGTCATTAAACAGTCAAGCTTAGACGCTAATATTTTCAGCTGATTTCGAACAACTGCACACCTCACTGTGATAATTTCGTGCATTCCAATGTTTCAGCAGCGTAAAATTTCCCAAAACAAACACCTCCGGCTGCGAGTAGACAGACTGCCAACAAAGAGCATGACTTCCATTTAGGCCGGTCTCTTCTTCGAACCAACCAAAAAAAGTGAGGATGAAAAGCAAAAATTAAAACAAATAAATTACCTGCGCACAGCATGGTTCGCATGTTTTGGAAGTGTTTTTGTTTCGCCTGGGTTTTGATAATTTTATTATTAGTTTAATTTTTCTTTCCTTTCACAGCGATCACACACACACACACCCTACACTGCGGATCGGTTTGCCTTTGGTCAGTTCGGACAGCGAAATACAGCCTTGTAGGCATTGAAGTCCGAGTTTGGTGGGGAGTTTGAGAGTAAGTATTTTCAGATGAAAAATCACCCGCATTGGATGATGGAGGGCTGGTAATGAAGACTCTGTCCAATTAAGATGTTATTTGGGTTTGGAAGATTTGGCCAGATTTGAAACATAGGTTAGAAAAAGAGATCGAAATTATGCCTAATGGAGTGTGCTTTTAGAATTGACTGAGCGGAGTAATAAATCATTTTCAATAAACGTGAGCAGAGTAGGTACAGAATGATTTTCGGCTTGCGACTTTTTATGGGTCGCCCTCAGGCAGTAGGAATGTCAGAAATCATCTTGGGAATGTCTGCGCTTCTCTGGTCTGGTGCTACCGAAGTAAGGCGCATCACTCATAATCCAATCGTCTTAGGTTTTCTTTCAAAGTCTTCAGAAGAACTTCAACAGAATCCTGAGAAGGAGTCTATGTCTCTGAATCCTGAAAATGTGATTCCATCAGAGTCTTGCGAAATATTTCACAGGAATTCTGTGCAGGATTGCACCGTATCCTAAATAATCGATAATTATATAATTAATAATAATAATCCATGCTATGAGAAAATTAATGCATTGAATATAATGGACTGAAAGCAAACCAATGAATTTAAATACTAGTTCTTCGTGCTGTTATGACTGTCGCAAATTGGTAACTGGTTTTTGAAAGAAACGAAGTAGAATTATCCAGCGAAAGCGCTCAAGTGTGAGAAACTATAGTTACTATATTCATAGCTAGACAAACACAAAAGCTGGAAAACTGGCAACTCTTATTCCGGGAAGAAAACACTGGCATCTCTTGCAAATGTTCAAGCTCCAAGCTTTCATTGTTGACGTCTTAAAAACTTTACAGGTACGTCTAGTGAAACGAATTCAAAGATATGATGTTTCATACTTGTGCGAATGTCTCTTGGTGTTACTTGTATTGTTTGTTTTCGTTGCTCTATGCTCGATAACACAAAAAAGAGTAAAATAATTATCACCATAATCACAATACCCTTTCTCTTCTAGATCCAAAGAGAACATGTTATGTGACGTCGTGTTCGATTCGCTCTGACATTTGACTTCGACTATCCAGTAAATTTCAGCCGGAAATGAACTGGAATTCTGGCTGGTTCTAGTTCGTATTCCGGCTTCAGTGACACAACCGATTCTAGTTAAAGTCTAGTTCACTGGACCCGGAATACGAACTGGAATCAGCCAAAATTCCGGTTAATTTCCGGCTGAGCTGAACTGGGTACCTATGAACATTGCTTTTGAGTTTTGCGTCGCTTTCGCACTTATTAGTGTTGTCAAAAACAAAACAAGAGATTCGACTCAGTCGATGTCTTCCGTGGAATAAAGTACTTTTGAGTTGTTTGAGGTATACTCAAAATTAGGAAAATTCAACTTAAATTTAAGTATATTGAACTCAAGGTTGAGTATAAAAACCTATCAATGAGTTGTGATTTTTGCCGTACAGTGGCGTAATAAGGAAATTTTTCGGGGGGCGATATGAGTACTTTTTGTGCAGGGGAACCCGGGGCTATTAAGACAGTGGGGGTAATTCGGACTCCTCGATTTCTCAGAAAATAGCAAGACTTTCTGACTATTGTACATATTCGTGGAACCGCTATTCTGAAACATTAATTTTGAGAGCTGAATTTGATTCTTTGTTCTTTGTAGAAAGGAGATACAACGTGTTTCTTTTTTTTTGCCATTCTCAAAACAAAAATCATTATAATGGAAAAACCGTGATTAAAGCAACAAATAAAAGTGAAAAAATGTAAGGTAAGTGTTTTGGAAAGCTTGAGGCTCCTTTTTATGGAATGGTTTTTGTTTGGGTGAAAACAAATATTTTCGAGACGCTCACCACATTTGTGCGAAATGAGCAAACGGGGCTAGTCGGACCCCCTATTCCGTCAACCACCGTTCAGCGGCTTCCGGCTGCGTACACCAGTGCACACGCTACAGCAAAGAAAATACATGGTCGCTAAGCGACAGCTGTGATATACCAGACTAAGTTTTTGTAAAGGATTTTTTTTGCTTTTTAAGGAGTCTCTCTTATAAATATTTTATTTGCAAAAAATTAAAGAAAAATCACGGTCTGAATTGCCCCGTAGGGAGGTCCGAATTAACCCTACATTGTGAAAACATGAAAAAACGTAGAGGTTTGCAAATCGTCGCCTAGCGCTGTCATTGAGTGGTGAAAATGAACCTTTTATGGCATCAAAATGTAGCTGACGTTTCAAACTAACAATTTGGACCTTTGGCCGGTAAATTTTCTCACATCTATCCACCTAAAAGGACAATTTTCTTAAGTTGGTCCGAATAGCCCCGGGTTCCCCTATATAAATGAAAAAATGTTCAAAAATATTCTGAGCAGAAATAAATGCACAAAAACCAACAACTCAGGAAACGAGTTTGGGTAGTCACCCGATTCGCTAATAAAACTAATCTTGCACGGAAAACAGGGCGTCCGGCTCATTGGTGTCCCGATGATCCGCGACTAGTGGTGTCTCGTCGCGGTCTAGTCAGTCTAGTTCCCAGCGGTGAATCTAGCTTACGCTGACGGAGAGTTCCCTGGCGAAAAAGTTCTCCCAATAGCGATTCTTCTTTGGTTTTCGCTATTTTTCTATCGGAACAACCGGTGGGATGTCGTGGTCGGTCTGGCGATTTCGGATGGAGCCCATACTCGGTGCTCTGTTGCAGTCCACTCGAATGGATCTAGCTTA